>NC_136908.1:28247319-28317843 GCF_949606895.1 Notothenia rossii
CACCTCAAAGGTGTGGCATATCAAGATGCTGATTAGACAGCATGATTATTCTACAGGTGTGCCTTAGGCTGGCCACAATAAAAGGCCAGTCTGAAACGTGCATTTTTGCTTTATTGGGGGGGTCTGGGGGGTCCGAAAACCAGTCAGTATCTGGTGTGAGGGTTAGGATTAGGGTTAGGGTTAGGGTAATGTTGTGAATCGAGTGGCCCATGGTGGTGGTGGGGTTATGGTATGGGCAGGCGTATGTTATGGACGACGAACACAGGCCACTCGATTCACAACATTACCCAAACCCTAACCCTAACCCTAACCCTCACACCAGATAATGACTGGTTTTCGGACCCCCCCAGACCCCCCCAATAAAGCTAAAATGCACGTTTCAGAGTGGCCTTTTATTGTGGCCAGCCTAAGGCAGACCTGTGCAATAATCATGCTGTCTAATCAGCATCTTGATATGCCACACCTGTGAGGTGGGATGGATTATCTCGGCAAAGGAGAAGTGCTCACTATCACAGATTTTTTCAGATTTGTGAACAATATTTGAGAGAAATTGTTACTTTGTGTATATAGAAAATGTTTTAGATCTTTAAGTTCATCTCAAAAAATGGGAGCAAAAACAAAAGTGTTGCGTTTATATTTTTGTTCAGTGTATATATGGTTTTGGGAAGCTTCGTTTCGTGAAAGGCTGGCAGAGGCTCTGGGCGTGGCTACTGGGTATCCCTACGTAGCGATACCCAAGAAGAAAATGAGAAATCTCCAACGAGGCGTTTTGGGGAGGTATTTTCTGTGTTAGAGTTTTACTCCCTACAGGGTGTACTTTCAGGGTTTTTGACTCTGCAGACCGTTTACATGCATAAAAACCTTCATAACACACAAGGGGATGGGTAATAACCGGACAAGCATGACATGGGACCTTTAACACAATTATGTGAACGGATCATATGTTTTAAATGGGTCATTAAAACGTTTTGAATGATCATTACAATCATGATAATAAGGTTGTAGCCTCACTAGCTCATTGTGCGTTGTGTGTCTTCAAATAAAAAAGGCAGGGATTCTATTAAACATTTCGAAACTGCAAGTATTGAGTTGGTTTTGTCAAACATTTTTATATATGACGTGCCTCTTTTCCTGGTTTAAAGAGAAGCTTTTTTATTGAAGGGGCCCTATTATGCTATCTTAGTTTCTCTCCCACACATTCCCCCCCTGCCTGAAACGCCTCTATTGGACTCCTTTGTTTACTTCGGTAACATAGTGACATCACTTATACTCAAGCTTCTATTTGCTAGCACTCCAACACATTGTACGTGATTGGCTAAGGGGCGGGACATCTCTAAGTGGTTGACCAATCACAACAGAGCAGGCCAGCTAAGCAATCAGAGCAGACTGGGCTCTGGTTTCAGACAGAGGGTGAAAAGAGGTGCTGCAGCACAGGCAGTATGAGAAAAATAATGAGCTTTTTGAACATTAAAGCATGGAGTCATGTCACAGTAGAGGCACTAAATATAAATATGAAACCTAAATATGAGCATGATAGGGCCCCTTTAAAAGCAAATATATTTTCAAAGTGAAGACATCAATTGTCTTAGAAATAAAACCGATTATCAAAAAGACATGCAGACAGTTGTATAAAAGTTTTCCCTTCTTTCCATATTGAAATATTTAATTTCAAGACTTTTATACGCACAAAGAAAGTTGATTTATCTCATGGTCTTCAGGTTCAGCTTCAGGTTCTTTATTTGTACCCGTAGGTATATTTTGTTTGCAGAGAAAAAGACAAGGGATCCATCCTAACACACTCTAAATACAAACAAAAACAACAGACACATCTCTAATAAAAGGACTAATAAAAAGTACAAGTACACCCTGCTCCGTCAAATCTCAAAATATTTCCATTTGATCACACATTTGATAGTGATCACTTCTTCTTTGCCAATATAACCCTTATGGTAGATGAATAGATCTTGATTTAACATTGAGATTATCACACAGACGTGCGCATGCAGCACCAGCATGTTATCATTGTGTGATTGTTAGCATGTTTTACAGCTGCAGAGTGCTCACCTACTGAACTTTGCTTATTTTGTTGTCTGTAACAATTTATATATTGGGAAGCATCTTTACACGAGGGAGTATCCCCTTTACACAGAAACGCATCATATCTAACAATCCATCCATTAACTCAGCATAAGGAGCTGTTGCCATGGTAACGACTAGGGGGGGAATCCTAAATAAACAATGAAGAATAAACCAGAGTAAAACTTGGTGTGAGACTGAACGTTGAGCGGCCCGACCAAGCAATGAGGCAGAGGCAGAACGTCCAAAAATATAACCCGACGTGGGCATTTATTAAAATAATGTGCACAAAGTTCACAGCCTCAATCTTGCTGTTCTCCGTGAACACATCCTGCAGCCACAAAGATCTCACACACACTAACAGGTTCTCAAGACACAGCACCTAAATAACACACAGACTAACAAGACACAGGTGGTGGGGGGAGCAATTCGACACAGGTGAGGGGTGAGCAATTAGACACAGGTGAGGGGGGAGGAGCAAACACAGGGCACCAGGTGAACACAATTGGGTAATCAGTAGGAGGGAACACAGAGACGACCGGAAGCAACAGACAAGATGGGGGTGAACAATTATACCATTAAATAAATACTACATCAATAAATTATATAAACATGTTAACGGCGTCTCGTCGTTACACTTGGAATCCTGAGTTATATGTTACAACATGTTTTTGTAAGATGTGTATTCAAACACTTATCTGCAGTTTACTGTCTGTAGCCATGGTAACAGTTCTTTTTATAAAAATAAAATAAATGTATTCCTGTATCCTCCGTCAGACTTTCACTATGAAAACGATCAACTTTCACTTTTTCTCAGCGGTAGTTTTCCTGAGAGCGCAGGCCGCCTAAAGGAAACACTTGCTGCTTTGAGAAGTGTGTCAAAAGAGAAACAGGAAGAGAAACAGGAAGAGTAAAAAAAAAGATGGACTTCATAATGATTTCTAAATGTGAAATGAAATCCATTTTTCTTCAGTTGAAAATAAAAAACAAAACAAAGTTTTGCAAGTATATTTAATAATTCATAATAGCAATAAAGCAAGGTTTCATAACTGAAAAATGTTCATCTAATCAAATCCATTGAACCTGAACTGTGGTTAGCAAACAAACCCTCTTTGATACAGTATGTCGGCAACTACTTTCATTCATCAGGAGTTGGCAGGGTTTAATATAGTAGCATTTAGCTGCTAAAAGATGAACCAATTGGATTTTCCATTGGATTTTGGAATATTGCAGAAAATAAGATCTGTAGCTAACACACTATGATACCTGTATGTTCTGTCCAGCACGATAAACTTCACAGGTGGGGTATGTAATTTATTTCAGAAACACTTTTTGTTATATTCCATGGAATGCTCTTCCCGATAGCAATGAATATCTTAAGTGCTTTGACAATAAACACATGAAAAATTCATCTGTGGAAGCCGTACTGTAAAAAGCACGACCAATCATTTTAGCCGGCCCGGCTAAAATAACTGGATGGCCTACCTGCCTGTCAGCCTTCCATCTGTGCACAAACTTATCTCGTGCCCTTATTGGTCATGTGCGCATTTGTATGTGTTGGAGAAGGGGCTCTGTAAGGAAGTCTGAGGGAAGAGGCAGATTTTTTCCGGTTGTGTATTTTCAAATTCGAGGGCACTCGAGCTGGTTTCCCCACCTTTAACTCCTCTTTTATGATTTTTTTATTGAAATGCAATCGGCAAAAATAAAAAGTATATCTGAGCCTATCAACAAACTATTGTAGAGAGACATTTTAGAACTGATGCTTTCGGAACGAAATGTAGAAATCTCAGTAATCCTTTAGCCTGGCTCAGACTTTTTTTCAGGCCTCAAAGACACCTGAACCAGGAGTGGTAAAATGCTGACTAATTTTTGTCTTTTAGGACTCATTCCTTTACTATTCTATTAGCTATTAGTGATACAAAATATATTAAAACTAAAGGTTTAATTTTGCGAATATACGGTCATAACACAACTTTTTGGACAAAATTACCATTTTAATTAATGAAGTTAGTCATGTTTATTCTGACTTGAACATGAAAGTATATTCCAATATTTCACGGACAACCCATTCAATATTTGTTGAGATATTTTGCTTAACATTCGGTGGCCTTTATCCTCAGGGCCCAGGAGTTCAAAACTTTTAATCCCTATCTGATCAGATCAGATTTGGATTTTGGGGAGTTCAAAACCAAAAAACAGGATTAGGATCACTTTCATATCCGATCAGATCAGGAAATCCAATCCAAGCTTTAATCTGGATCAAATCTTTTTGGGATCAGTTTGATCCCAAAAAACTGGATTATCCTTATCCCACCAGAGGGGTGGATTTCCAGTAGATTACCAGAGCAAAATGTACTGTACAATTTATTTAAAAATATGTTTCAATTTAAATAAGATGGCAAAGTTTGTTAACTGAAATATACACAATTTTTAGCCTTCATGGGAAATACATTTTATTTTTTCCATTTTTGCTCACGTTTGTGGTGGCCTATTTTGTTTTCAACCAAATGTTGATGACATAAATGTTTATGCTCATAAAAGTATCACAGCAAAGATTGTCAATCACAAATGTAATTTAGATTAAAGTAAAACTATCTTCAACAAAAAAAAAGTCCATCATCTGTCATCACCTTTCAAATAAAAAAATATAATTAGACATTATAGATGTCTCTGCAATGTGGTCTCTTGTCTTCCTTGTATTATTTTTCATGTCCACTAGATGGCGATCGGAAGGATTAAAGCACTGATATTCAGGATCTAGTCATCTTGAAAAATCGTAATCTGGATCAGGCTGATCCTATCCTGAATTGCTTTGAACTCCAGGGACAAAATCTGGCCGACTTGTCTGATCCTGGATCACAAAAAATGGGATTTCAAAATCGGATCTGATTGAGATGAAAAGTTTTGAACTCCTGGGCCCTGGAGACCTCAAATATCTGAACAGGATTTAATGGATTTGTGTCTATTTTGTTGGGATGTTTCCATCAAAATCCCATTTCCCGCACTGTGTTAATGCTTATTATTAGGATTTATCAACAGTTACATTCATTATAATTAGAGTACATGGGCGCGGGAAGGGGGGTGCTGAGGGCGCTGCAGCACCCCCTAGCGGCAGGTAGACGGTGCGGAGCTCCCCTGTCTGAATTATTATTTGACGGTTATTGCTGCTCCCGCTGTGCATAATCTGTGTAATATGTAGCCAATAAATTCCACATTGTTGGTAAAATATTATTTTACATCTTTGTAGTGTGTGTGCTCGCCAATGGCGTCGCCTGGCCTGCCCCGAAAGTTTTTTCTGTAGCCCCGGACAATTCTACCTCAATAATATAATACATTAACCGTGCTTTACGTGAACCTCATCATGACACTAGAGAGGAAGGCAGGACTGTAATTTCCCCTGTTCAGTGAATGCAACAGAGGCAAGACACCAGACCAATCAGAGAGTTGCATGGAAATAAAAGTGTGCTTGTGTCATTCAAGCTCGGCTCTGTGTGTGTGTGGAAATAGCGCATTTAGTGTGTGTGAGAGAGAGAGGGAGAGGGAGCGAGAGAGAGAGAGAGAGAGAGAGAGAGAGAGAGAGAGAGAGAGAGAGAGAGAGAGAGAGAGAGAGAGAGAGAGACCGGTGCCAGCAGGGACTGTGTTGTTAGCATGTTTAGATAGTTAACTTTAGTCTAAGTTATCTCAGTGGGTCTCAAACGGTTTGGTCAAAAGTTATTCAAAACATTATTTCCGCGGCACACTTTCATATGATCATTATCGTTATAAAAAAAACAAGAGAATAAAGGAAAAACAGTTATGAAATACTATATGGCAGCAAAACAAGAATAAAGTTTGAAAGGAGAGTGATTTGTAAAATATTCATAAAGAAAAAGAATATCTGATTATAGTTGTGTATCTCTCAAAGTGCACCAGATTGATGCTTTTAACTTCAATATTAAAAAAAATCTTCCCGGTGGAGCATCCCCCCGGACCCCCCTAGAGGAGGTGAGGTCCGCCCCCCACTCGTAAAAAATAACACTTTACCCCTGCCTATATGCCGTGAGCTGATTATCGAGCCTTCATTGTAACAGTCGCGGGTGTACTGTGTGTTTGCGTGTGGGGAGTGTTGCAGTAGAACATTCCACTGTAGCGCCCGTGGTGCTCGCGCTTTTGCGCGTGCTCTATAGTGCCCGTAATAGTGTTCGCTGGAGTCCAGCACCTCAGCACCCCCACTCAAAATACCTTCCCGCGCCTCTGTTATACCTCATTCACACCAATGCAACTCCGGTTCAAGCTCCGTGCTAGAGCTTTTCAGGTTCAGAACCGGTTCTTCGGTTTAACTCCGGCTCTTTTCACACTGCCCAGAGTCCAACTGGTGCTGCGTCATTGCGTCATCATTTGTGTCATGACGTAACAGTTTGCGTGCCTGCTTCATAAAGCCAAACCGCACGGAAACCCCTCACAGCTGACACCGACAACAACAACAATGGCCGATTGTGCTCCAGCTTCCTCTGTACCTTTTCGGAAGACCAGATTCCCAGTAGGTAGCTGGTCTCTTCAGTAGACCACTGCTGCTTGTGAAGTTTCTCCATCGTTTTTTACAAACTGGATAAAACGCCAGCTTTTTGTTGTTGTTCAGGAGTTGACTGGACTTTTTCATAATGCCACGAAATGTATTTTGACCAAGCGTGCCAGGTTTTATCAGATTTGCTTTCATGTGTTTGACTATCATCCTCATAGCTCAATTCTGCTGTAGACATTTGTACTAAAAGGGTCATTAAAAGCCAATGTAAAGTCAGAGTAAACATCATGGAAAAGACCTGTGGTCGTCATTGAAAGGTTTATTGAATGAAAGAGAACCTGACTGAGAATTTCCAAGGAAATACCGTTGACTTGAGGCAGTATGCACTGCTGATAAAAGATGATTTGTCATGCTGCACTTAGCCTCACTGTGTAATATCGTATGGCTGACCTCACTGTGAGCCTTTTATAGATGTTGAGTGAGAAGCCCAGGTGCATTGGCCATTCATAAAGCCATTAGGAAAGCATGAATTGTCCAGCTGGATGAAAGGAAATTAGATACTTAATGAGTAGTCAAACATCCTTGTAAACACACAAATAAGATAAAATAAAGATAATTAAATAAATGAATGGGAAATTAGAAAATATTAAAATAGGTAGGGACATAAACAAAAACAAATACGAGTCTTAAAATAAGTAAGGGAAAAATACACAACTGAAATAAAGTAATTAATATAGTTTTGTAATAAGCTATACTTGCTAACACACTGTTACATGAGATAACAGCATTTAAAATAATAAAGACCCCAAACAACATAATTGAAGTGGGCAATGACACACAATATGTCATTGAGTATAGTCATACTTCATCACTTTCTAAAAAGCAAAGGAGACTCATTAGAAGGTGATAATGTCCGGATGACATCACTGTTGTCATACTTTGGCAGACATGTGTCTGTATTATTTCAACTGTGGCTGTTTTCCCGCTCTTTTTTAAGGGGGAATTTTCTGCTGTCTCACTCCCACTGGGAAACACAGCTGCAGACGCAAAGTCATACAATAAAGTGAGACTAAAATAAATATGAAACAATGTCATCATTATTTTGTCTTGCAGACTTTCCTGTTTTAGAAAGAACTTTGCAATCCCTGCATGTTAACAAACTTTATTACATGGCTTAGTTGAATACTCGATTCTGATTGGTCAATTCAGAACACGTGACACGTTGTTTATACCGAACAGACAGACCGCTGTCAAGGACTTATTGACCGTTGTTAAGGACGCTCACATCTGCAGAAAGAAGTCAGTTCGATTTAACTGTATACAGTTTGGCCGAAAAGAAAACTGCATGCAGTTTGCTTTTCTAACTGACAAGACAAGAGCGACAAGAAAACAGCGGAGAAGTAACGGGCAGAAATCCTCCTTTTTATGCAACGGTCCAGACATAGACATCAAACGGCGACACATATTCAGTTGCCAGTTACTTTGGCATTAGGGCAGGGATATCTAGATACTTTCCAAGGTTTGACATAATGAATTGTGCTACTTTTAAAGCAAGGAGCGATGTTTTCAAATCTGTAATCAAAAAGCTCCTCAAAAACGCTATCGAAGCAGTTCCTGCCATTACTACGTTAGTTCAAACGGTAACAACGGACAATTTTTCTTAGCGGATGCATGTCAATTTAAATCAATACAACTATTTTTTAAATCAATAAAATCATTTTCTAAATCCATAAAAGCATTTCAATTAATATTGGGAGTCATAACGTTACTTTGTTGAGAATGTGGCCATGTAATAAGCGGGATAATGTGCAGCGACTTGGTCATTATGGGGAAAAGAACACCTTCATGCCGATCTAGATCCCTCCGCTTCGCGTCGGGCTCCTGATCAGCCTGTCGGTTTTTTTCCCCATAATGACCGCGTATATCCACGTAGAACAAAAAAATTCATCATCTTGAAAGTAGCCATTCAACACCAATTAAGGTTATTTCTGGCAATTCACAGAAACATCCTAGTGGAACTAACTAGTTTGACTACACAGCTCCTGAAGTGCACACTTTAAAGTTTTGGTTCAGCAAAATAGTCTTTATTAAATCATTATTTATGATTTTTTAAGCATAAATGCAATCGCCAGAATTTAGGCTACAAATATAATGTTTAAGGGTCCTATGTCATGGCCATTTCTACTGATCATAATTCCATTGTTGAGGTATACTAAAATAGATTTATAATGTGCAATTTTCCAAACTCACATTGGTTTCTCATACAGCATCTCTGTATAGTATGTGTATTCACTCTCTGTCCTAAACGGCTTGTTGGAGCTCCTGCCCCCCCCCTCCCTGTGAGCCCAGTGTGCTCCGATTGGTCAGCTCGGCCACTGTTCTGATTAGTCAACCACCATAGAGGCTCCGCCCATGTCTTACTAGGGATGGGTATCGTTTGAAATGTATCGATTCCGATTCCGGTTCTGCTTATCGATTCCGGTTCTTATCGATTCCCCGTTTCGATTCCAAAATTGTAAAAGAAAGAGGTCGTTTAGATAACAAAAATATCTTTATTCTTTTAAGCTTTAACTGACATTTTTACAAATAAAAAATATAAATGCAATACAAATGTATTGCACAATAGCTGTGCTTTATTTTAACTGAGCTATGCCTGTGGCAAGCTATTAACAGGCATTACACTGTGCCTTGTCTTTTTCTTTTTTAGTGTAGTGGAGCATCACTTTAGAGCGTTTACCGTGATCCATCTTTGGTGTCATGAAGTGACTGAGCTCGTGAACTGTCTACGGGAGGGCGGGGGGACTTGCATGATGCTGTTTAAAAAGATTAAGCCCGCTGACGACCGGCCGTTCTGTGATTCTCCAGAACACACAGATGGCCAGTCCGCCTTTACCCTGTATTCCACAGGGTCTACCGCGTTTAGGAACCGTTAAGCAGAACTGAGATTGTGTATTTTGTACGGGTACCCGGTACCCGGCATTTTCTTATCGGTTCTCATCTGGAACCGAGTTTCGGTTCCCAACCCTATGTCTAACACAGTGCTTTTTTCGGCTCTGAGCGGAACAGCCGTTTTACAATGGCGTCGGTAAAGCCGTATATGTTATACGCTAACTAACCGAACTGTACCTACAACTGTTGTTATTTAGGTGCACTTGTGTAAACTGCGCCATGATGCCTACCGAAGTGGAAAACATCTGTTGCAAAGAAATTAGAAAGGTAGCCTAGCTGACAGTTACAACATTATGTAGCCAGCTAGCTGAAAACACCAACAGTAGCACACAACATTATATGCCAAGATATACACCATACATACCCCACACCCTGCAGAACCTCCATAAGATGTATAGACCTTTGAAGCGTAGAACGGAAGAAGAGTAAGTTATTTTTACCTGTAATAAACTACTACTGTGTTTGATGAAAAATCAAATCATGGTTTGATATGAATGATATGTTATAGGAGCAAATAATTCAGGGAAGAAAGGCTACTAAGTATTTCCATCAAACTTAATTTTCTAGAAATGTACAAAATGAACATGTGTAAATATACATATATACACTGTATATCATCCATTCCTCCCCTTATAGGCGTTTTCGGCATCTTGCCTATCGCAGCTTTGTAAGCTGGCTTTTTAGGACGAGGCATCAGAGTGGTCATCCCGTCATGTGTTGTCCGCCGGATACGCCAGGAGTTTTCTGATCTGGTTGGACGAAATCAAATGCAAATCACAAAATATTAGAGAAACGTAGTTGTTTTAGGCTCGTTAGCTTGCCAGCTAGATTAATATGCTAACCTACGTTTGCTATAGTTGTTCAGTGTAATATGCCAACCTACTATGAACAACAGCTAGTGGTTCATATTAGGCTAGCAAGAACATGTTTACAATTGCAATCTTATACGGGTAGTCTGCTAAGTTCGGTCATTCATTGTAGCTGGCATAAAGACAATGTTTACCCTAACATATCTAGCTCTTGGTAGCCTTCTTTTTTAGCTCGGTAGCATACACGCTAGGAACGCCAACTATAATGTAATTAAGTTTTGCGACTGACCGTACGGTAAATCATCCGGAGTATACTGTCTATGAGGATTTCGTGTGTGAATGCAGACACTGTCTTGCTATGAGATACACTTAAGGCCATCTGCTGACATTGGAGTTGATATATGGAAACGCTACAACTTAGTTAGCCCAGTTAGCGCTGTGTCAATGTCTTAGCATCCCGAAAAACGTTTTACCCATTTAAACAGTCGTGGTAGATACTTTGTTTGTTTTAAACATCATAAATACACAAACAACAATGAATACTTACAGGCTGTGTACCCGAATCTCCCGCTGGTCCAAACAAAGTAGGAACTAGCATCGTCCTTCAGTGTACTACGCTGTGCATATCCGGCATGAATCGCTGAAAGGTTTGCGAAGCTTTGGTCCGTGAAATGCCGCGCACACAGTACAATACCGGCTCGAACATCTGAAGGAACAGTTTTAACAAGAAATGTCAACCACTGACTTCGTCGTGGTTCTGCCCTCGGTAAGGCATACATTGAAGATTTCCCCTCACAAGACAGGAAACAGACCCTCGTTGGCATGACTGGATACAGTTTTGAACCTGAGCTTCTAACAGTATATATGTTCGGCTGGCAGAGGGTGCGGCCATAGCTCTGGGCGTGGCTACTGGGCATCCCTACGTACCCAGGAAGAAAACATTGGAAAATGAGAAATCTCTTTTCTGAGTTTTATTCACTACAGGCTGTACTTTGAGGGTTTTTGACTCTACCGTTTACATGCATAAAAACCTTCATAACACACAAGGGGAAAATAACCGGAAAAGCATGACATGGGACCTTTAATGTCCCTGACAACTTTTGCAGTCATATTTGCCATTTGCATGTAACCCCATTTTATTTCAATCAGGAGAGACCTATTGATACAAATGTTGTACATTGTTGTAATGTGCACACGAGGAAAAATGTGAATATTGTTTGATATAATCCTGATATCATGTCTTAAAGCAGTGGTTCCCAACCTTTTTTCCAGTCAGGCCCCCCTTGAGTAATTGGAAATATTTTTGAGCCCCCCCTAACCCAGTTCCAACAGAGATTGGTAGAATGAATTGGATATAGTTGTACAAACATTACATGTTCTCTGCTAATAATAACAAGACAAAAAGATCCAACTATACTTTTATATTTTATTATGGATGAACATGAACAAATGTGCTTGTATTGGCAGATGATCCTGTGCCACTGTGAAATAATGAGGCCTGATTGAAACAATTACAAATATGTTTTATCGATCCGGTACTTTAACAGTATTTTTATAGGTTATTTTTGTTATTTTTTAAAGGGACAAACCAAACAAATTGGAAACAGTATTAACATTGATTTATTTTATGTACAGTATGGATTATGGGCTGCTAGCACACATACCTGCAGTGGTGGTTGTAACAAAGTAGATTTACTCAACTACTGTACTTATTTTCAGGTACTTAAGTATTTCCACTTTTGCTTCTTTGTACTTCTACTCCTCTACAGTGCAGAGGTAGCCCACATGGTGTACTTTTACTCCACTACATTTATTTAATACCTTGAGTTACTTTACAGATGTGGATTAATGATGTGAAATATAATCAAGTCTTAAATAAGACTTTAGTTCCACCTGGAGTACATTCACAAGCTCCTGCAGTATAGGCCTACTACTTTTACTTACTTGATCTGACTATTTCTCCCACCTTACAGGGTGAAATACGTGCCACTCATTTTGTTCTGTCCCTGAGGTTTGAATAACTTTAAAAATGTGAACATTTCACAATAAAGTTATAATTTACTTTAAAATATCATTTTCTTTGGGCCCATATCTTGAAATACCTGATTTGTTAAGTTTTGAGATAATATTGAGAGAATAAGGGCAATATTGTCTAAATCAGGGGTTGCCAACACGTCGATCGCGAGCTACCAGTAGCTCGCGGAGGTTTTCCGAGTAGCTCACCAGAGGGCGCTAAAGTGCAGTTGACATGTTGAGACATATTTATTTATGTAGTATATTTTGAGAGTAAGAAAGATAGAGAAAAAGAGATGTAAGATGCAGTCATGAAAACTGAGGAAGGTCCGTCAAAGAAGAAATCTAAAATATACTACTTTCATGACGAGTGGGAACATGAATTTTTATTTACGAGCATCAAAGACAAGTGTGTGTGTTTAATTTGTGGCTCGAGTGTTGCGGTGGGGAAGAAGGGAAATGTCGAGCGGCACTTCACAAAACTTCACGAAAACTTTTCAAAGGAGTATCCCGCCGGCAGTTGCCTTCGCGTTGAGAAGGTACAACAATTAAAAGCTACGCTACAAAGGCAGCAGTCATTGTTCACGAAGCCCTCCAAGAAAGCTAGCCTAGCTACAGAAGCATCGTTCCGAGTCGCTCAGTATTTGGCAAAGAACAAAAAAGCTTTCACTGATGGCGGTGTTCTTAAGGGAGCGATGTCTGTTATGGCAGAGACTTTGTTCAGAGACCACAAGAGCAAGTCGGAGATAATGTCTGCCATTGACGATGTGCAACTGGGAAACAACACTGTGGCGAGGAGAGTGTCGGCGCTGTCAGTAGATGCCATGGGACAGTTGGAGCGGGACATGGTCAGGTGCAAGTGGTTCTCCATACAGTGCGACGAGTCGGTGGATGCGAGCGACACAGCTCAGCTGTCTGTGTTCATCCGGATGGTGTTTGAGGATTTTACGGCGAAAGAGGAATTTCTGACACTGCTTCCACTCAAAACAACAACAAGAGGTGTGGACGTGTATAATTCTATTAAGAATTATTTCATAAATAAAGGCGTGCAAATGGAGAAGCTTGTATCCATAACAACTGATGGAGCCCCGGCTATGAGAGGTCGCCACAACGGTTTTATCGCAAATCGTAAGTCAGATCCATATTTCCCACGTTTCCTGAGTTACCATTGCATCATTCACCAAGAAGCACTTTGTGCCAAAGTTATGGACTTCAATCACGTCATGAAACCTGTGATACAAATAATAAACTCTATCCGAGCGAAGGCAAAGCAACACAGGAGCTTCAAAGTTTTTCTTGAGGAACTGTCAGCTGAATATGGAGATCTCCTTCTCCATGCTGAGGTGAGGTGGTTGAGTAGAGGGAAAATCCTACAGCGCTTTCTCTCCTTGCTGAATGAGGTAAAGCTCTTCATGGAAGAGAGGGGGGAGGACACCTCCATCTTATCTGATGCTGGTTGGGTACTTGACCTGGCCTTTTTGACTGATCTGACAGGAAAATTAAACCAGCTTAACCTCCAGCTACAAGGCAATGGCAAAACAGTATGTGACATGATTAGTGCTGTAAAGGCCTTTAAAGCAAATCTGTGTCTATATCTCCAGCAAGTAAAGGGAAATAAATTGCATCATTTCCCCTCTGTTCAAAAAGTACTGCAGGAGAATAAAGCTGCTGCTGGCTTTCTTGACTTATCAAAGTACTGTGACTGCTTAACTAAGCTTGGGCAGGAATTTGAGGACAGGTTTCTTGACTTTAAACAGCTTGAGCCCTGTGCAAGTTTCCTTGCTAACCCATTCAACATCGTGGATGTTACTGACATGTCTGAGCAACTGGCCAGCCTTTTCAGTCTCAGTGCTTCAGAGTTGGAGCTGGAGATAATCAATCTCCAGAATGACATTCAGCTGAAAGCACATCAGATGGACAAAGATTTCTGGAAGCTATTGGACCCAGAGAAATTCAAAAACATTCAAACTGCTGCACTGAAACTGTCCTGCTTATTTGGGTCAACATATCGCTGTGAATCAGCATTCTCTGATATGAACTTTATCAAATCCAAATTCAGGACAAGACTTACTGATGAACACCTCAATGACTCAATCAGAGTGAATTTGTCAGGATACACACCCCAGTACAGTGCTCTGGTGGATGCTATGCAGTGCCAGGTGTCACATTAGCTGAGTCAGGAGAAAGACAACAATGCAGTGACAGACTGAATGTTTGAAAACATATGTTTGCTTGATGCAAGTTGAGAAAAGCACAAGCCATATTCCCCTTTTACATGTGAAACAAATTTGTGAAATGCTTGAAATAATTTAAATTATAGAGCTAGAAATGTTATTATTACAATTAGGAACTTTGCACTCTTATCTGTAAAACTGTTTACTGTAGTTATTGATGTTAAAGCAGAACTCAGTATTGCATGGTGATTATTTGTCTTTTTTTCTCTTCATGAGAAAGTCAAGTTTATTCATGTTAATGTTAATGTTTCTGCTCTTGAGTCACGAATGTGATATGTGCACTGACATCTATATAAAATAACATGAGTAGCTCTTGGCCACTTTCTTTTTTCAAAAGTAGCTCCCGGTTAGAAAAAGGTTGGAGACCCCTGGTCTAAATGGTGTAACCGGGAATCATGTCTGCTAAGTCAAACTTCTGGTATGTCTAGTGGTGTAACCACCCTTTTTGGAGCCATTTTGAAAATGTTTGAGCCAGAAGATCATGTGACATAATGTGTAAGAATAACTTCAAAATGATTATTGTTGTTACTGTTAAAATGATAATAGGATGTGCAGCTTGAAATATAGTCTAAAAGAACTTTAAAATCTATAAATCAAATCTTTTTTTAGTTTCACATTTCTATAGGATAATGCACGTAAGCAAGCAGTATGTAGATGGAAACTTGTGTGTGTATGCAAACAACAAACTCTCTCTTCTTCTCCTAATAGATGCCTCTTACAAGTAAAGAAAAAGTGGTTCGCCACAGAGCGCGGGTTAATGCGGATCCTGCTGCAAGGGAAAATTACCTGGCTAAAAGAGGGCACACACACACACACACACACACACACACACACACACACACACACACACACACACACACACACACACACACACACACACACACACACACACACACACACACACACACACACACACACACACACACACACACACACACACACACACACACACACACACACACACACACACACACACACACACACACACACACACACACACACACACACACACACACACACACTTCAGGAGAAAGCAAAATATCAGTGATGTAGATCTCCTAAAAGGGTAGTTTTAGTGAGCGATGTGAAGTTAAAATGGAAGGTGAATTAAGCCTCTGGACATAGGACTAACAGTTTTATTCATCTTTACTCTTAGCTATCAAAGGAGAAAGAGACAGGGAAAGATCACAAATATCCCAGTCGCAGATCTGTCCAGGGAAAAACAGGTGCAGATGAGGAAAAAGTGGAAGCAGTATCAGAGGCAGTACAGAGAGAAGAAAAGGGTGCTTTCTGAAGTATTGAACCTTACTCCTCCCTCACTGAATTCAATAGAAGATGACCAGCTTATTGGCCCTCCAGAGCCCATAGTGGTTGTTGCTGATCATGACTATGTGCAGCCAAGTTTAGAGAGACCAAAGGCATCCTCAACTCCTGTGAGGGCAGTGCAGAAAAGTACCAGCAAACATAGAGCAGTGCTGAAGGACAGGGAAAAGCTAAGGTTTGAGGTCATCAAAATAAAGAAGGAACTTAAGAGTGAAAGAATGAAGGCAAAAAAGCTGCAGCGGAAAGTTGATAAGCTCAAAGTGAATAAAGGAAAGGAAGTAAGTGTGAGAAACACGGAGAGACAAAAAGAAAATTGCAGAGGAGAAAAAGGAGAGGGTTGTCGGCTTTCTGATGAAAATAGCCGCATGCTGTCGGGTAAGAAAGACACAGTTCCAACAAATAAAATGAAACCCCAAAGGAGAGTACTTCTTCATTCTCTGAAAGACCTCCACTCCAACTACAATACAACCGCCCTGAAACACCATGCAGTCTCCTATCGACAGTTCCTCAGATACTGCCCTTTTTATGTTACTCAAGCGAAAGAGTCTGACCGAAACATCTGTAGCTGCTTTGACCATGACAACTTTAAAAAGATTGTTGACAGACTCTGTCAGAAAGGCATTCTGTTGACTAACAGCATTTCGGAACTCCTGGAAACCATTGTTTGTGACCCGACCAACCAGAAGTGCATATACCTTTTATGTACTAAGTGTTGCTACAATGAAGTGGAGTTTGAGGGCCCACTACATGATAGCATCATCACATGGGAGCAGTGGGAGAGGATTGTTGTTACAGTGAAGGAGAAAACATCTGCAAAATATCAAAAGATTGAAAAGAGTGGCAGGACGGCAGACCTTCTCAGTCTCCTGAACAAGAAGCTAGATGCCTTTACACGCCATCAGTTTAACTGGCTGCACCAGACCCGGTCTCTAAGAGAATTAAAACATTCTCTGCTTAGAGATGAACTGTGCGTTCATATTGATTTCTCCGAAAATTATGGTTGCAAGCTAAATCGTGAGATCCAGGCGTTTCACTTTGGTAGCAGCCGGAAACAGGGCACCATCCACACCTGTGTCGTATACACAGGTGATGCCACTCACACCTATGCCACCATCTCTGGCTGTCTTCGCCATGACGAACGTGCTGTGTGGGCACATTTAGAACCTGTTGTGAGAGATGCCATGACAAAATGTGAAATGCCGCCTTCCTCCCTCCACATTATAAGTGATGGGCCTGTAACACAGTACAGGAACCGAAATAACTTTTACCTCTTGAGTACTATGCCTTTTCTCTTGGGTTTCAAGAGTGTGACTTGGAATTTCAGTGAGAAAGCACACGGGAAAGGCGCACCAGATGGAGTTGGGGCAACTGTGAAGCGTCTTGCCGATACAGTAGTGCAGAGAGGAAAAGATTTGCAGACCCCTGAGGATGTTTTTGACTTCCTGATTAAACAGAAGTCTACCGTTAACTTCTCCTGGATATCTGAGGAGGATATTGAAAAGTTTGATGAAAAAGTGCCAGAGGTCGTGCCAGCTGTAAAGGGCACCATGAAGCTGCATCAAGTCATCTCCACAAAGCCAGCCACAATTCTGTACAGAGACATTTCATGCTTCTGTTCATGTAAGTGAACATGGTTCCAATACAGAGGATTGTGCTGGAGCCTGCACTATGGCTACTAAGGTTCAAATATACAGTTCTCAGTATCATCATAACACCACTAGGAGTACACTACAGAGAAGGAAAATACAATAAAATACACTAACGCACACTAACTTAACAATAAGTTATTTAGGGTACAGTTGTCCAAATATCTTGCATCTACAATTCCTAATTTAACATTCATAGCTTGACAGTTAGCTCAGCCGGACACAGCTTCATCAGTTAACTAGCCTACAGATAAAGTTAGCGGATTTCCACCTCCAAATTACTCCATTACTGGTGTCCCATTAAACAACGGGTGAAAAGTTAATGTAGAAATGGCAGAGACCATGTTTATTTCAGTAACAATGCCAAAAAGATTAATGAAGACGTGTTAATACTTTAATTACTAGCTTTTACGTTCTTTCAGCCGGCTAGCTAAGCTAAGCTAACGCGTCAATGGCAACTGTAATTTATAGCTTCTACGTTCTTTCAGCCAGCCAGCTAAACTAAGCTAAGCTAATAGGTCAACGGCGTTGTACCAACCCGGCTGCGCACACATGACTTGGTAATGTCACGGCCAGCAGAGCAGATACTGTTCTGCTAGATTAACTCATGTCATGTTAAACATCAAAGTATAGACCCTCCAGAAAAACGCGGGCAAAAATCCTTGATTATGCGGGCTAAATTCCTTGATTATGCGGTCTAAAATCCTTGATTATACGATAAAACATGCAGGGTTTTTATGTGATTTTATGCGGTGAAATTGCGGGAAGTTGCGAAATATGCAGAAAGTTGCGAAATATGCGAAATATGCGGGGAACAAGAATAACCATTTTTTTTTAAATATTGGGCTGTCTTATTTATTCTCTCTCACATACAACTTGCCACTAATGTTAAACCCCTTTACTATTCAATTAAACACATTTCACGTTTATTTATTGTAAAAGCAATTGGGCTATTTTAATCTCACACCCCCCCCCCACCCACACACACACACTTCTCCGCCTCATTCTGTTTTCATTTACGCGTTCGTTATCTGACCAGCTTCAATCTTGTAGGCTACTCACTTCGTTTCTTGTAGCCCTCGAAAGGGTTTCGGAGGTTGATCCCTCGGTGAACGTGAGTTGAATGGCTTTCTTGTCCGCAGCAGCAGAAAGCATTTTCGAATGTTTGAATGAATCAAAGTGGGTCGCCACCGTCGATTTTCTCTTCTGCTCCAACACACAGTTGCACGGGGTGCAGAATAGTTTCCCCCCACTTTTGGCCCGGTCTTTAATAGAAATGTTCGTTGGTAAATGAGCTCTATACAGTGTTGTTTACATTCTGTGATGCGCGAGCTGATGACGTCACGTCAAGACGAGTTCACTTTTTTTTCTTCTCAACTTTGTGTGGAAAAATGTGGGGATTATGCGGCTTTTTGATAAATATGCGGCCTTTTAAAAATCTGCGCCATTTTGCTGATTATGCGGTAAATTCTGCGATCGCAGAATCGCGTTTTTCTGGAGGGTCTAAAAGTAAACAAAATAAATAATTTGAATCTAGTGGAAGTTACGTAATTCAAGTTTCTCTATCCCACAGTTAAGCTTAGACTAGCAACATTTAGTTATTTAGTATGTCATCTTTATATACTCAATTTACCACTGTCTTATTTTTTCTCTCATCGTCATATTTTTTCTTCTTCCTTTTTTCGCTTCCAGAAAGATAATTTCTCTTCATTTTTCAGTGCCTTTCCTTGTGATCAGGATTATTTTGTAAACAATAATGCATTGCAAGCGATTTGCGACACTGACCGGAGTGAGTCTGGATAAGGTGGGGCCCCATTAGGGAGGTCTCCTACTGTCATTGCAAACATTGCGCATTGCCCCACTCACTCAAATTCAGTTCATCTACAATAATGGGGCCCCCACTATTGTAGATTAACTGAATTTGATGAAGGCTTATGGCAATGTATGATGTCTGTTTTATTATATTTTTTGTATAATTCGTTGTTCTGAATTTTGCATAAAAAAATAAAAAACGACACTGATGTCGTTTTAAAGATGTGTCGCCCCTCGGGGGGCCCCTACTGGTCTGGGGCCCCAAGCAGTTGCCTGCCTTGCCTGTCCGCAAGCGGCGGCCCTGGAAACGCCATATCATGGATTATCAAGGATTATTTCTGAAACAGTATGGAGCTCAAAGGCTTTCTCTCTTGCCGGTTATACAACAAGGTGAGTTCCTTTTTATTTCCTGCTTCTTCACACACATGCTCTCCAGTACAGGTTAGCTCTGACTGTTAGCGATGCTAATGTAAACAATGACCATATTACGCCCAAAACAGTCGGGCATTGTTTCTGATGGTGTGAGTATTTGCAGTTCTCCCTCCTTCTTTGTTCTTGTCTGTCTGTCTGTGTATTTGTCTTCCTGGCTGGGCATGGCTACCCACTTCTGTTTCCGGCCAACTCATCCCCTCAGCTGTTGCTCATCATCCGGATTACAACTACTCACCTTCACCTGCATATATACCCGGTTCCTCCATCCAGTATTCACCAGTTTCGTCGTTTCACCACGCTGGTAACAGTGGCGTTTTCTCCTGGAGGCCAAGGGAAGCCAGGCTTCCCCTGTTTATTCGGATTGTAATTATAATTTTAATAAATAAATAAAAACACTTCGTTTAGTTTCGGAAATTCTTTGTGTGTTGCTGCCGGCCCGTCTCTCCCCCATTCTCATTGAGTATTTTACAAAGAGTGAAACAGCGCCCCTCTAGATGTTATGGTGAAACAGTAGATTGCACTCTCTGTTGGGAGAGGAGGCCAGCCGAAATGTGCTTCCCTTGGTGAAAATAAATTGAGGGATTGACCAATCAGATGAGGCTCACGTCATGCCCCTGCCAACCTGTGATTGGTCAGGGCCATGCCAAGGGAAGCCAGAGGCGGCTGGCTTCCCTTGCCTCACAATCCAATCAAATCGCATCAATTTAGTGGTGCAGCGACGCGTCCCAAAAAGCGGAAGTAAGCTGCGCTCGGTTTCCCTCGACAAAATAGCAATGGGATTTCTCCATAGGATTTTGGAAAATAGCTCGAAAAAAGGTCAGTGGAAAACGAACCTGTTAGGTAAATGCACGTTTTGTTCAGTCGGATAATATCCACATGTCTACCCTACTTTTATAATTTTCGAATCATAAATCTAATATAGAAAAAATAGCGTCACTGCACCACTCTCACCGCCGTTAGAAAGTAGCAAGCAACTGAAGTAAGTGCAATTATGGAGGGTAGAGATTCGGAGTATTTAATCAAAAATAATTGTACTAAACTTCCGCTGCAGCAGCAACAACAAATACAATCTGATGACAGGCCAATGCCCAAACTGGAGCTGTGTACAGGGAGGAACAAAGGAGCGAACCGGACTTAAAACGTTAAAGGTCTCCTGATTTAGTTTGTGAATGAACGCTTATTAGAGTTTCGGCTGGAGAGTGCGTGCGGACGGACCTGTCGGTCAGATAACAGGCGTGTGTAAGTCCTGCATCTGTATGATACAAATGTGTGTAAAATGATACCGGGCGCTGTAATCACTCATCTGGTTACGTTATTACATTAACCACCCCCCCCCAAAAGAAAGGACGTATTATTGGCTTCCCCTAATTTTTTTCCCACGCCACGCTACTGGCTGGTAATACGACTTGGTATATTCGCTATAGCTAGACCCTCCAGAAAAACGCGGGCAAAAATCTTTGATTATGCGGGCTAAATTCCTTGATTATGCGGGCTAAATTCCTTGATTATGCAATTAAACATGCAGGGTTTTTATGTGATTTTATGCGGTGAAATTGCGGGAAGTTGCGAAATATGCGGAAAGTTGCGAAATATGCAGGAAAAAAGAATAACAATTTTTTTAAATATTGGGCTGTCTTATTTATTCTCTCTCACACACACAACCTGCCACTTACGTTAAACCCCTTTACTATTCAATTAAACAAATTCAATGTTTCTTTATTGTAAAAGCAATTGGGCTATTTTAAATCTCACACACACACACACACCCCCCCCCCCACACACACACTTCTCCGCCTCATTCTGTTTTCATTTACTCATTCGTTATCTGACCAGCTTCAATCTTGTAGGCTACTCACTTCGTTTCTTGTAGCCCTCGAAAGGGTTTTGGAGGTTGATGCCTCGGTGAACGTGCGTTGTTTGGCTTTCTTGTCCGCTTTCTTGTTCATGTTTGAATGAATCAAAGTGGGTCGTCACCGTCGATTTTTTCTCTTATGCTCCAACACAGTTGCACGGGGTGTAGAATAGTTTCCCCCCACTTTTTGCCCGGTCTTTAGTAGAAATGTTCGTCGAATTAGATTTTTTCATCTTGGTGTTTTCTCTATCGTGTGAGCTCCACACGTTCACTCTATACAGTGTTGTTTACATTCTGTGATGCGCGAGCTGATGACGTCACGTCAAGAAGAGTTCACTTTTTCCCCCCTCAACTTTGTGTGGAAAAATGCGGGGATTATGCGGATTTTGATAAATATGCGGCCTTTTAAAAATCTGCGCCATTTTGCTGATTATGCGGTAAATTCTGCGATTGCAGAATCGCGTTTTTCTGTAGGGTCTATATAGCTAAACTATACTCTCTGTGTTCTTGTTATCCTTACCTTGTGCTCTCTCTGTCCAGTATCCGTCTGCCTACTCCTCTGCATGACACGTCCAACCACCAACCCCTCGTCTGTGTTCCTCCGTGCTTCCACGCACACCAGCTCCAACCGGTAAACTCTCGCCAGCTCTGAATCCTCGGCTCAACTCGCCAGCGTACCTCCGTGCATCTCCGCACCTCCGCTGGTGAAAACCCTGGCCCAGGATTAAGTGGACATCTAATCCCTCTTTTTGTCTCCTGAAATGTTTTTTGGTTAAAAAAACTTTTTTACCTCAAACTCCATCTCCTCTTCCTGGTGTTCAGCATTGTGAGTTCAATCCTGTAAACTCGTGGAGAGCGTAACAGATAGCAACGTCATATCGGACGCAAATCTGGTTCAGCTCTGTTGTGGCCCAGTTTTTAGAGATTTGGGTACGGAGGAAAAGAGAGGGTTTTATTTTCTGATGCTGCCTGAGTTCCCCGACACACCGGGGACACATCTTTATGTATAAAAGACATCAAAAAGTGCATTTTGCATGATAAGTCCCCTTTAAGGAAGTTAAGGAACGGTGCATTTCTCCGTATGAATACGATACCTTTTGGCCAGCTGATGGACAGATTGCTTGTGTTTACGCAAAAATACTTATGGCGATTGAGCTTTGACCACATCGAGCTCTGTAGATTGTCACTCTGTTCTCCACCGGCGGATCTCTGTGAGCGCAGCGCTAGAGATCTCCCCACCGACCACGTTATATGTCAAGGGCAGGGACGTGCACAGACATTTGGAGGGGCTATTGCTCTAAACAGGAAAAAGGGCCTCCCCCCGAAAAAAAATATAAGACCAAAACGAAAAAATTAATTAATTTTTAAAACTTTTTTTAATGTAAATGGTGTGCGTGTGTGTACGTGTGTGGACTTTTACGTTTACTTTCTCCGTCTTTATATGTAGATATTACTTTTCTCCGTTAATCTCCGTCACGTTGTTTCCATAGCAACAAAAACTTCCTGTCAACAGCGCTACCTCTCCTTCAAAATAAAAGAATATTCATAAATAGGAACAGCCCTAGTGTGTTGTGCAGCTTGAGTTCTGTGCACTTCGGTAGTGCTAACTATCTTATAGCTCTCCGTGCGGTTTGTTCGTGCTTGGTTGGTTAGTAGTTAATGTTAGCTGCCTAGCTAGCGGCGCCAGCTGTGTGTTAGTTAACGTTTGTCAGTATTTAATGTTGGATGGAATGGTAGCTAGTTTACGTCTGCAGAACACCGCTATCTAGCCGCTACTAACCCGGAACGAACAAACTGCACAGAGAGCTAACTCATGTTGTGGTCGTTTACGAGTCAAACATAACATTAGACTAACGTTAGTCAGCTTATAGTATCAATGTACGTCAACTAACGGAGCCAAGCAATGTCCAGGCCAGGGCTGCACGTAAGCTGGTGCGCAGTTGTCATGAATGAAGTAATGTTTTTTGGTATTTATTTGAGATACATTATGTTTTTCATAAATCGGACAACAGAAAAATAATCGTTAGATTAGTCGACTAATCGATGAAATAATCACCCGATTAATCGTTTTCAAAATAATCGTTTCCCCCCAGCACTAGGAAATTTGTCTCCAACAGGAGCAGATTTATTTCAAAAACAACACGCACAAGTATAATAACAAGCATTTTTTCAACACTGGCAAAAAAGATTAAAAAAAAAAAAAATGTACGGCAAAAAAAAAAAAAATGTACACAATCTGAATGTTTTTACTCAGAGGTGTGCCACGCCTTGAAACAGTTCTTCTTTGAATTGAGGCACAGAGGGACCAGTTACTTAGTGCAGTAGATAGGTGTCTTCACCGTTTTGTTGCCAGCATCAGAGCACCTCCTGCAGTACCTCCAGAGCGCGGTGGCATCTTCCCCATAATACGTGGGAACGCATAGGCCTGTCGCGATAATCGATAAATTGACTTATCGTACGATAAATAAAAATGGACTCGATAACTTTTCTCGATAAATTGCCGTTTATATAAAGATGTGACCAGCATTTTAGCCTGGAGCGCTGTGGCTGCCAGGCGCGCTGTGAGGGGCGGGGCTGACACACAGCCAGGTCAGGACACTCCGCGTGCACGTGCAGCAGCGTAGCAGCCAAATTAATAATATAGCGACAAGCGGGAGACAACGTGTGACTTACTCGCGGGGAATTTAAAGTGAAATGGAATTGGTTACAAAACCTAACGACACATCTCGATTCTCCGGTGTGGCAGTATTTTGGATTCAAACCAAATCAACGAGGCGAACCTACGGACTTGAATGAGCCGGGCGGTGTGTCGCATTGGTTTAAAAAAGGTAGCGACAAAAGCAGGCAATACCACGCATTTTAAACCACCTAAAACACAACCACCCCATTCCGTTTTTCCAGCTGGGAGCAAACAGGGCAGCTGGAGATGGAGAGCCCCCGCCCGACAATGCAAACATGTTGGTGTTCCTTGCTCGAAAACTTAGAAAAACCGATTTGGATATGGCCTGTTGAGGCATCTGGGTCTTTGACAGTGGACTGTACACTTGACTGTTGTTTTAAGGAGTTTTTTTTTTGCTTGTGAGATAATGTGTGCTCATATTTATTTATATATATATATATATATATATATATATATGAATGAGAGAGGGAGCTCTGTTTTCCAGCCTGACTCCATTTAATTTATTGTTTTGGTTGTGTGTGATTTAATTAATTTATTATAATTTAATTAATTTGTTTTATTTATTAATTTATATATTTTAATATTATTTCACATTTCATTTGCAATGTTGAATGTTCAATAAAAAGTTATGTTTGAAATGATGTACTTGAATTATTATTATATATTATCATTATGTCTAAAATGGTCTTAAAACGGTGCCGACAATATTATCGTTTATCGCAATAATTTCCAGAAAGATTTATCGTCCAACACAATTAATTATCGTGACAGGCCTAGGAACGCATACGAGTGATGATGGGGGGAATTGGTGTTGGTGCTGCAGGGACTTCCCCCCCCTCATGTCTGTAGCAAGCTGCTCCCTGAAGGACTTCTGGGTGTGTGGCTTCGTCCTGCCGGAGTCATCCCTCATCTTGTGCAGCTCCTTGTAGAGAAGGAAGCTGTTCACCACTGCAATGTCCAGAAAATGAAAAAAAAAGGTCTTGTACCATTTCATGGTTTTCTGGTGAACGCTGTAGTACCCAATCAAAGCATCGGACACATTCACGCCGCCCATGCTTCTGCTGTAGTCCACCACAGCGTCAGGAACGGTAACTATTTTAGTCTGCCACACACCAGCCCGTTTCACTTTCCTCCTGACAGTCAGTCCACTGAAGGCTGCATGCACTGTGGAGCACATGGTCACTTCACGGCTGTCCATCCACTTTACAAACAGGAGCTTGCTTCTCCTTATCCAACGCAGATCTCCCCTTTCAGCCTTTTTCGGAAGGTCGTTCAACTCAGTCTATGGAAAGCCAACTCGATTTTTTCGAATGGTCCCAAAACAGCCAATGTTTTTTGCGAACAAATCCTCAAAGAGAGCAGGGCTTGTGTAAAAGTTGTCCACAAAGAGTGTGTAGCCCCCACCAATCACAGAGGAGTAGCTGAGTCCCTGGCCTGAGAGGAACTCACTCTTCCCTGTGTACACAAAGAAGTTCCATGTGTATGCCGTTGAGGAATCCGCCAGCACAAACAGTTTGTATCCCCACTTCGTCGGTTTATCTTTAATGTACTGCTTCATGCTGATGCGGGCTTTGGAGGCGACCATCCTGTCATCTAGTGAAATGTTTTGAAAGGGCTGGAAATGTGCTTTGCAGGCAACAGTGGTTTCAGTGTACAGGGGCTTTATCTTGAAAAGTCTGTCGTACTCTGCGGTGTTCCTTTTGCGGTCATTTTCTTCGTCTTCTTTAGGTTCGCTCATGTGCAATCACCACATGATGCCTTGGAAGCGGTCCCGGGACATCGTATCACCTGGGAATTTGAAGTCATATGGAAATGTTTTCTTCCAGTAGTCCGCTTCGTTGTTGAACGTGAACTAGGCCTTTGAAAATGATGATGGACAAGAAAATATAAAAATCCTTGAAAGTCAGCACTTTCCAAGGATACTTCTTTCCACCCTGCAATCTATTCAGGGCCTTTGTGTTTGTGTTGGTAATGATTGTATGAACCACGGCAGTGCTAAAAAATAGTCTGAAAAGCTGAAGGGGAGACCATGGTGCAATGCTGTCCAACGCTGGCCCTGGGACCCTGGCTGGCATGAACCTCAGTGGCTCTGGTGTTTGGTCATTCTCCTCTTTGTTGTGCCACCTGAGTTCTTCCTCTGTCGTTCTGGAAGCGGACGACCCACCTCGGCCACGCTTCCTGGGATTTACAGCTTTTTTCGATGCTTTCCCTTTTCTTTTGGTGGGCAGCTCAAATGATGATTCAGAAATCGGAAGATGCAGTCCGAGTTAGTACTGGTGCAGACGTCCGGCGGTGTAGCTTGGATGTTGATGGCTCTGGGGCAACTGTATGCTGATCTGATGCACGTAGTAGCTCAGATGAGGCAGATGTTGATGGCTGTGATCCGGAAGCCATTTCATACTCGTCTTCATCACTGTGAAAGCAAATGTGGAAAAAACAAATCGATTACTTCACTGGTTTATTCTTTCAAAAATGTAACTCAAATCAGAAATAATTCCTCCATTTAGCGTGTGTGAAATAACAGTATACTATATATATATATATATATATATATATATATTAGGCCGCCGAAAATTATCGGCCGAAAATGGTTAAAAAGGCCCTTTCGGCCAAAAGGGTTCCAGCACCGAAAAAATATCACCGAATGTCAGAGAACAGGGTTACGTTGGTAAGCTAACGTGTTGTTGTGATGACGTAATCAAAACGCGGCGACAAGCACGGTGCGCGACCATGCTCGCGGCTGGCTCACAGCCAACATGTCTGCCGCTTGGAGATATTTAA
The DNA here is from genome assembly GCF_949606895.1 of Notothenia rossii. Taxonomy (NCBI): domain Eukaryota; kingdom Metazoa; phylum Chordata; class Actinopteri; order Perciformes; family Nototheniidae; genus Notothenia; species Notothenia rossii. The sequence goes on from NC_136908.1 coordinate 28,274,428, forward strand.
AAATATCAGAGAAAGAGGCGCGGATTGCGATTTATAAAACGTGTTCAGCTGACATTTCTCGAGGGGGTGTAACTGCAAAGACTTTCACCACTTCGGGATTACTCCACCCACCACTTGAAATCAAAACACCCGGACAAATATGCGGAGTAAGATCAAATCACAAGTACTGACAGCGAGAGACTGTTCAGCGCTGCCTCTCATGTGCTTGATGAGAAGAGGAACAGACTTATGGCTAATAAAGCAGAGAAGCTACTGTTCATTAAAAAGAACCTCCCACTTTTCCTTAATAAGTAGACAAGGCTGGCTTATCATAAGCTTATCTAGTTCTACATGTCTACTCTATACCCACTTTCCTGAACAATTTTCATTGTGAGTTATAATTCACCATCTCAGGTTATCATTAGGGGGAAATAGAGAACCGCAGTGACGTGTCGTAAAACCCGGAAGTAAGTTAGCATTTTTAGCACTTCCGGTTCCTTGCTCAAAAAGCAATGCATTTTTTCCATAGGGTTTTGGAAAATAGCTCGAAATAAGGTCTGTGGTTGACACAAATTTAAGAGGTAAATCACGTTTTGTTCTACGACATTAAATACATCAGCAGTGACCCCACTGGGGATTTTTGAAGAGTTTACGTGTCTGAAAAACGATGGTTGTTACCGAATGGCTGAATAGGACTACAGAAATTGTCGAGGCCGTTTTACGTCATTACGCCGAACACGTAAACACTCCCGCTAAGTTTGTTTTCCCCTGTGTTCTGCTTGAAAGCAAGTACCTGCCTATCTTTAGTATCTGTATATCTATATCTGACCATTAGAATCTGTATTTTTGAAATTGTCGTTTTTAACACCGTAGTTTTACAAATTATAGAATAATTAATTACCAGTGTTTTCCAATTTTACTCGGCAGTTCGTTTCGTTGGCTAACGTTAGCTAAAGCTAGCGCTACTAGTTAGCTACGCAATGGTTTGTTGCTTTGCTCCGGGTTGCAGCCACAGGTCTTCGCATGAAACGTGCTTGTTCTATCGTTTCCCGGCCAATGTTTTCCAAAGGAGAGTCTGGATTCGTGCCATGACGTAAGCTGACGTTACATTTTTGTCCATGTCACGGTGAAATGTAAATAATGGGTAGTGACTGTATCGCCGTTTTAGAGATGGCGCTGCTGAAAAGACCGCAACATAAGTAAAGATAATGAATACATCCTATTAAAACCTGTGTGCCTTATATGATAAGTCTTATTAGTACAAGTAGCATAACGTTTCACCATGTAACTAAAGATTGTAGTCAGGGAAATCAGTTTGACATATTGAACTAATAACAAATCAACTCTGGCTGGCAGAGAACTCTCTGCTCCGTAGCTTCTCTTGGAAGTAAAATCACATGTACATTTTACATTTATATTCAATTTAATATTCCATCCCTCACATACTTTTGTATATATAATAACTTATATTTTGTTTTTCTTGTTATGCTGCTGCAACACAAACATTTCCCAAATTGGGATCAATACAGTAATATCTTATCTTAATTAATTAAGAAATATAACTATTAAAATTAGTGTAGCAGCTGACACCTATTTTCAATATGGATTAATCGACCATTTATTTCTTTAGTTCAATTTTCATCTATAAAAATGTCAAAATAGTGAAAATGTTCACGAGACTTATCAAAGTGCAAGGTTATATCTTTAGATATTTTTGTTTTAGCCTATGTACTGTATGTCTTAATGCTCTTACAGTATATGCAACGGTGTGACTTCCATGAAACTATATTTTATATCTTCCCAACAGACGAGCTGACAGGAAACCTAACACTAACAACCACAACATTGCAAAGGCGAGTAAATGTAAATTAAAAACAATTCACAATTTTTGTATTTCTTCTTCCTTGCAGTGAGGTGAAGCTGACCTTGCACTTGGTGCCAGTAAGGATGTTCCTCACGCAGGCTGAATGTTTCTCCTTCCTTACTGACAAAGAAGCCCTTGATTTGCAATGCTTCACTAATTGTCATTTCCCTGGCTCTGTAGGGACACTTTACCTCCAGCACAGCGGAAGACCCTACCAGACCATCCGGAGATGCCCCCAACAATCCTGATAGGGAGAGCCACAAATCTGACTCATGGACCTGCATCTGAGTTGCAGTGGTGAATGCCCTGACGCACTCACATTCATTCATAGTCCCCCACTGTACAGACAAAACACCATCAAGGGCCTGTTGTTGCCCTAGCACCCTGGCAATAAAGGAAGCAGTCACACGCTTTGACCTCAGGACAGCTCCAAAGTTGCTGGCAGTCAACCTTCCTTTCCTGAACAAATGCCAGTTTGGGTTGGTTCGCTGACCAGTGGTAGCCATCTGAATTGCCCTCTGTTGCTCTTCAGACAATGCCATGCTTGCCACAATTGCCTCAGGTCCCTGATGCCCAACAGATTTGATAATTTCAGGAACAGTAAGTGTTTCCAAGCTGCAGTGTTCCTCTTCTGGCTCGGGGGAGAGAAGCCAAGAAATTCCTGAAAACCTGCCCCCGAGTCTGTCCCTCAGCCAGTTACGATCTTCGGAGGTGGGCTCTCTTGTCAGCGGGTTAAATTAGTTATTGGTTTCAACAGTCACATTAAAACAGTTACTAAATCAGCTTACTATCACCTAAAGAACATATCTAGGATTAAAAGACTAATGTCACAGCAGGATTTGGAAAAACGTGTCCATGGTTTTATCTTCAGTAGACTGGACTACTGCAATGGTGTCTTCACAGGTCTCACTAAAAAAATCTATTAGAAAGCTGCAGCTGATTCAGAACACCGCTGCTCGAGTCCTCACTAACACTAAGAAAGTGGATCACATCGCTCCAGTTCTGAAGTCTTTACACTAGCTTCCTGTGTGTCAAAGAATAGATTTCAAAATACTGCTGCTGTTTATAAAGCACTGAATGGTTTAGGACCAAAATGCCTTTCTGACCTCCTGCTAAATGATGAACCATCCAGATCTCTCAGGTCTTCAGGGACTGGTCAGCTTTCTTTCCCCAGAGTCAGAACTAAACATGGTAAAGCAGCGTACAGTTATTATGCTCCAAATATTTGGAACAAACTCCCAGAAACCTGCAGGTCCGCTGCAACTTACTACTTTTAAATCCAGGCTGAAGACTTTTCTTTTTGTCGCTGCTTTTAATTGAACTATTCATATCTTAGAGTGCACTGTAACTTTTATCCATGTATTTTTTCTTTTAATGTTTATTTTATTAGCTTTTCTTTTTAATGCCATTTTCTTAATGTCTTTCATTTTTTGTAAAGCACTTTGAATTGCCTTGTGTTGAAAAGTGCTATATAAATAAACTTGCCTTGCCTTGCCTAATAAAGATTTCATGTGACACATACAATTGATTTGTTGATGGGAATTAATGTGAATAAATTAACTCGGTCTTAAAAGGTTAACGGTACTCTTGCTATCACTACTCACCGACACTATAAACCTTGTCCCTCATGCTAGCCCTGACAACACCGGTAAGCACACCTTCATCTAGGCTGCACTGTAACGTGTCCTGACTTGTAGTGGTTCTCTCCTCTGTCTACACTCTTCTTGTCATCTTTGTAAAACGATATCAGACTGGTAATTGACACAGCCATGACTTCTAGTTAAATTCAGTGTGGCTAAAATGAAAAGCTTTGTTAAAAGCACGCGAAAGTCAAATTCAGCTTTATTGTCAAATTCTACATGTGTTATACATCCAGAAATATCGAAATATCGTTTCCCACAGTGTGACATGTATACATAAAACAAAAAGGGCCTAGATAAACGTGGTATACATTAAACAAAACAGGCCTAGATAACCGGGGTATACAGTTTAAAATGTTAATATATTTAAAGTGTTCAAAGTGCAGTTACAGTGCAAGTCAGTTGAAACGATCTTAAGTTGGCGTGACGTTGAAGTCGTGCGACCCTGCTGCTGTACTGGCTTGTACTTCGTTTATAGCATAACGTTAGCATTTAGCTTTTGGCGACTAGATTTATGATTCAAAAATTATAAAAGTAGGGTTGACATGTGGAGATTATCCGGCTGAACAAAACGTGATCCCTCTCTTAAATGTGTGTCAATCACAGACCTTATTTCGAGCTATTTTCCAAAAATCCTATGGAGAATTTTTATTGTTTTTTCATGAAGGAACCGGAAGAAGTTTACTTCCGGGTTTTACGACGCGTCACTGCGGTTCTCTATGACAGCAGCACTGTGTTCAATATATTGTACTTTCGGTATCTAAATGATACAATGTTGTTTACATTGCTCGTGAGGACAGACCACCTTATTTGCAGATTCTTGAAATTGTAATTTAATTTGTAATTGATTGTGGATTTTGTATCCAGTTTTCACTTTATGTATCTTTATACAATGTTTACTACTTTGCTCATGAGGACAGACCACCTTATTTACAGATTCTTGAAATTCAATTGTAATTTCATTTGTAAATAGTTACATTCATGTGGATTTATCCAGTTTGCACATTTGTACAGGGTATATGCAGAAATCCTAAGGTCAAATTTAATACCTTTTAAGACCTTTTTTAAGACCCTTTCCATACATTTTAAGACCTCATCGCAACTTTGAGTTCCAACCGGTTACATTGGCAACACACTTTACCTCACATTTACTATATTGATTGTAAGATAGCACAACTAAACAGAGTGCAGACAGACTACTGAAGCCTCCTCTCCACATGAACTTCAACCTCTCTGTGAAGGTCAGGTTTAATGCAGTTTGCTGCTTTGTTGCTTCTGTAGACTATGTGCTCTTTCATTCCAGTAAAACTCCTCAGAAGCCATTAGAAACCAGTATTTGAACAATAAACAAAACAATTGACAAAACTTTGAACTATGAAATATATTAAACTTTGGTGAGCTTCAGCGGGGTAATGCCATATAGGAGCTCCCTCACAAATACCCAGGGGTTAAATTGGGCTGGGGCTGTCCGGGGCTAAGCCCTGGCACATAGGACGATGCTCTGACGTCATCACCCTCACACATTTTTCATATGTTTACAAAAAACGATATATGTTAACACTTTTCTCGTTCTTAATATAGACTACATTATGATCGATATGGGTTGACTTTACTTCAAAATAGCAGATCTCTGTGACCGGATATAGTTTGGCTTAGACCCCGGCCCCACGAGGACGCATACGGTAAAACGTATACGCAAACGCTAAAAAAGTCTTCCGTTCACACGCATTCAATTCATTAACGTGTCCATTCACACTAGACCGCTGGAAATGCTGGAAACGCTGTAGTACATATGCCAGGCCTGTAAGTGGCGCTGCTGCCGCCACAAAATACACCAAAAGCAGCGAAGAAGACCCCGGAGCATGGTTGCCCTTCTGTTTATTCTCCGCGGTGGACGGCGTGTTCTCCTGCTGTATATCTCTCAGGTAGTCCACCAGCAGATGAAAAACACCCACCTCTCCGCCTCTTCCAAGGAACGAGGGGACCGTGCGGCAGAACATCCGCAAAAAAAAAATTCCGCCAGCCAACATGTCCGTTAAAGTTTAAATCTTCCGTACAAAATTAGAAAAGTGCCAATCAGAGGTCTTCTTTGTTAATTATTGAGCTTTAAAACAAATTGATAACGACTCTGTTCTCTGGGGGGGGGGGGGGGGGTTAAGGAGCTTGACGCTCGTCAACTATCAACAGGAGGGCGGGGGAGCCTCGCTTTGGGGAAGCAGTGTGTGGCCCTGTCAGCGCAACTTACATGATGCCGAATTTAACAAACACATTTAAATAATTGGTTTGAACGGCATAATAATAAGGACGATCGTGCGTTCTGTGATTCTCCAGAGCACACATGTTATGATATTAGGGTCATGCAGAGTGAGATGAGATCGCTGTCCCTTTAAGAGAGAGAGAGAGAGAGAGAGAGAGAGAGAGGTGTGGCTTGTGCATGTGTGGATGGTAGAGCGAGAGTGAGGGAATGTGTGTATGTTTCTGGAAGTGAAACGAGGCAACAGAAAAACTGAGGTCTGTGATGTATTTTGTGAAACAGAAGAACAGCTAAATAAATGCAACGGCCTCCCAAGAAGAGCTCGCCTCTCTCCAGTCATTTAAGCTAAAGTGGGTTATTGAACCTGAAGCTTGTTGCTTCTGCCCTCCTCGACTACGGTCTGGGAGCCGATAGGAAAGTTCAACACACAGATGGCCAGTCCGCCCCTTTGTAGCATATTATTTCAATGAGAGATGAGCAGATCGCCACTGGGCTTTCAATTAAAAAAAAAAACTGCGGCATTTGTACAGCTTCTCCTTATGGGTAGTGCAATTAGTGAAGTTCTTTCCTCCGTGGTGAAACGATCAGCACTGCACCACGGAGGAAAGCGGCAGAAAGTCACCTGGAGATAAAGAGAGCGGGGCTGCGTTGCGTGCATGGCTTCCTTCTGCCCTTATAAAACGGTTACCAAGTGTGGCAATATGAAAGAAAAATACACACTCTAATTTAAATAGTTTTTATTAGTAAATAATGATGTTCAAAATAAAATAGTCCCTCCGTTGCCTTCTGCACAAAACATAGTGCAAGGTGGTTGCTATGCAACAACACTAACAGCAAGTGAACATATTAGACAGAGAGCGTTGATCCATTATTTGGCTGTTTATTTACATTAATGTATTTGTTGCTGTTTATTGTGCATCCACTGAAAAACTGTCCAGCATCAGTAGCATGGCTTACGTGGTCACTTGTATAGGTTGAGGTGGTTCGAGGCTGTTGCTTGGCGTGGCGAGAATATTGCTCCACTTTCTCCGGTCCCCGAGATTGGGCTTCCAGTAGCTCTGGAGAGAGCTTTCGCACCTGTGGCCACTAACGGTCATAATTTCTCTGCTTTGTTTCAAGACCCGCATCAGAAAGCTTTTGAATGGTGGTACTTTTCCAGTTGGTCTACCTGCTCTTCACGTAGCTCTGCATGTCGTAGTTTAGGTGCTTTTTCTCTGGAGATCGGCACTGCTCAATCCACTCCTCAATACTATAGTAAGACCCCCCCGGAGGTCGAAGTTAATCTTAAATGTTTCCATTTTATGCTTTGTAAGTTTGTTTCGTAACGGAAGAAAATGTAATATATTTATAAAACTGACAAGTCAAATCAAGCAATCTGATTGGTCGATAGCGTTTTTGCGGACCTCTTTGATTACAGATTTGAAAACATCGTTGCTTGCTTTAAAAGTAGCAGAATTCATTATGTTAAACCTTCAAAAGTATCTAGATATCCCTGGCCTAATGCCAAAGGAACTGCACACTGAATATGTTTTGGCGTTTGATGTCTATGTCTGGACCGCTGCGTCAAAAAGGAGGGCTTCTGCCCCGTTACTTCTCCGCTGTTTTCTTGTTCCAGCAGTTTGCTTTTCAGCCCAACGGTATACTGTTTTTCTCAGACGCGGAGGGATACTGACTTGTTGTGAAAAGTAACTTACAATTCTACCCGTGGTATACGCTCAGTATATCACGGCTAAGAACCAATCAGATTGCTTGATTTGACTTGTCCGTTTTATATATATATATATATATATATATATATATATATATATATATATATATATATATATATATATATATATATATATATATATATATATATATATATATATATATATATATATATATATATATATATATATATAGACAGGGTTGATATATACACAATACAGCTTTATTTATATACTGCCGTGTTATAGTCACGAAATACAATTAATCTATTTATAGTGTTCACAAACACCATTGTTTTCGTTTCTCACGGAACGATAACGCTACAACAAAAAAGCGGTGTCCATTTTGTATTTTGCTATTGTGGAATTACTATAGTATAGATTACACCAAATACACAACTAATAGATACAAACAGAGAGAGTACATACCTTTCCTGAAGTTCATAATCAGGGTCTGATTGTGGCTGAAGTAGATCCTCACCTTCTGACGGAGAGTCAGCGAACACCATTTCCACGGCGTCTTCAAGCTTATACAGCCTCTTTCTGGATGCCATTATTTGCTGGAATAAGTCCTAAAAGCAAATAAATCCTTGTCCTTCTAATATGATGTTCTGTAGCCTGCTGTTGTCTCTGTTCACTGGCCGGGATCACTGTGTTCCTCGCTGGGTTGTCGCTTCGCTGTGTTAGTTGCTGCTGTGCTGTGCTGGAGCGGTTGTGCGGCTGCCTCTGCTACGTCTGCTCCGTAAAGGTGCCGGTGCTGGCATTATTCATACTACGCAGGATCCTATCTCTGGAACCCATTGGTCGATTTTGGGGGTTGACACCTTTTTTGAAACTTTAGAGCCAATAGAATCGAGGGGGAGTTTGTAAATCCCACTAAACACTTACGTCAAGGAGAGAGAGGCTTGCGTAAGCAGCACATGAGACAGCTGGAGCCCCGGACTGCAAATCTTTATACCTACTTTGCGGCCATGAATGTAATGATGGATTATCAGGAACAATTCTTAAGTGACTAAAAGACATTGGATTAACCTTGAGCAGCGTTTTTATTCCCTTGAACACGACTTTGGATCACAAAACAACAACGGTAAGACATAATTATTGTTATGGTTTAGAACACTGTTGTTGTTTTCTTGCTCTGTTCTGGCTGCTAGCTCAGTGAGTTTGTGTCCTACAGTGATGATACTTATATCAAAATAATCTGTGGAGTATCAGCTTTCAGAAGATATGTAGTTTGTGCAGAAAATATTAAGTTTTAAAGATTGTGTTTGCTAGTTAGCACCGGAATTAGCATCAGCCTGTTTTCACTAAGGGCTAATGCTAACGCTTCTTGTGAGACTTGTGTGTTGTTTTGGTAAAAATGGCTCATATTGTCAGGTAGCTGAGTTTTTTCCCGTTATTTGATAAGACATTTATAGGTTTTTAAATATTAAGAAGCCCCCAGACGCTGTCTCCTGCAGTGACGCGTTTTTCCCCCGGTATCGGGGGGGCAGGGCTTAAGAGGTTTTAATAACAGAGATGGTCAAATTAAAGTAGAGACATGGCAGAGATCCTAAAATGAAGCGGGACAGTGAACTGTTCTCCTGTGAGAGGGCGATCAAGAAAAGAGAGCGAGCGCCCCGTTGAGGGAGTTTACCATGGATGTTTAATAGCAGTTTACGGAGCAGATGAAAAGACACGGAAAGACAGAACCACAATAACAAGTATATGTAGGTGTTTTTTTGTAAATAACCGACGGTGTCAAGAGGAAGTAAAGTCCCTGCCATGAGAAAAATCAAAATCCATTTTCCAAAATCCGACACTAGAGGTGGTCTTAACGCACCGGTGTTACCGTTTAACTGGTGACGCGGGGGAACTCGTGATGTTCTATAACGGTAGGAATGAATGAATGATGAACCTTACTACAGACTCAGGGTCCAGATAAAAGACAAGACATTACAGAGATAAAATACAGAAACAAAAAAAAAACTCTCGCTCTCTCCAGAGGGTTAAGTCAGCCAAAAAGGGGAAACGGGCCATTGCCCGGGCAACAATAGCCCGTACCTTTGCACGTCCCTGGTCAAGGGAGATGTAGGCCTATGCCTCATCATACTTTGTTGATTTGGGCATTATAGCTGAAAGCCTCAACAAGTCCTCCAACTCATACGACCAAATAGGTCGATTGTTCGAGCACTTATTACGACCACATACAGGACTGTCTCAGAAAATTAGAATATTGTGATAAAGTTCTTTATTTTCTGTAATGCAATTAAAAAAACAAAAATGTCATACATTCTGGATTCATTACAAATCAACTGAAATATTGCAAGCCTTTTATTATTTTAATATTGCTGATTATGGCATACAGCTTAAGAAAACTCAAATATCCTATCTCTAAATATTAGAATATCATGAAAAAGTATACTAGTAGGGTGTTCAACGAATCACTTGAATCGTCTAATTAACTCGAAACACCTGCAAGGGTTTCCTGAGCCTTGAAAAACACTCAGCTTGGTTCAGTAAACTAAATCACAAGTATGGGGAAGACTGCTGATCTGACTGCTGTCCAGAGGACCGTCATTGACACCCTCCATCAGGAGGGTAAGACACAAAAATAAATTTCTCAAAGAGCAAGCTGTTCACAGAGTGCAGTTTCAAAGCACATCCACAAAAAGTCTGTTGGAAGGGGGAAATGTGGCAGGAAACGCTGCACAACCAAGAGAGATGACCGCAGCCTTAACAGCATTGTGAAGAAGAGTCGCTTCCAGAATTTGGGGGAGCTTCAAAGACAGTGGACTGAAGCTGGAGTCCAGGTATCAAAAGTCACTGTTCACAGACGTGTCCGGGAAATGGGCTACAATAGCCGTATTCCCATGGTCAAGCCACTTCTGAACTCAAGACAACGGAAGAGGCGTCTGACTTGGGCTAAGGAAAAGAAGCACTGGACAGTTGCACAGTGGTCCAAAGTCCTCTTTTCAGACGAAAGCAAGTTTTGTATTTCATTTGGAAGTCAAGGCGCCAGAGTCTGGAGAAAGGCTGGAGAGGAGCAAAATCCAAGTTGCTTGAAATCCAGTGTGAAGTTCCCACAGTCAGCGATGGTTTGGGGAGCCATGTCAGCTGCTGGTGTTGGTCCACTGTGTTTCATCAAGCCCAGAGTAAATGCAGCTGTGTACCAAGAGATTTTAGAGCACTACATGCTTCCGTCTGCTGAAAAGCTCTATGGAGATGAGGAATTCATTTTCCAGCATGATCTGGCACCTGCCCACAGTGCCAAAACCACCAGTAACTGGTGTACTGACCATGGCATTACTGTCCTCGATTGGCCTGCAAATTCCCCTGACCTGAACCCCATAGAGAATATGTGGGGTATTGTGAAGAAGAAGCTGAACGACACCAGACCCAACAATGCTAATGAGCTAAAGGCCGCTATTGAAGCATCCTGGGCATCCATAACACCTCAGCAATGCCACAGGCTGATTGCCTCCATGCCACGCCGCATTGATGCAGTAATCCGTGCAAAAGGATTCCCAACCAAGTACTGAGTGCATTAATGGACATTTTCAAATGTTTGATTGTGTTTTGCTGTTATAAATCTTTTTTTTTTACTTGGTCTGAGGAACTATTCTAATTTTTTGAGATAGGATTTTTGAGTTTTCTTAAGCTGTATGCCATAATCAGCAATATTAAAATAATAAAAGGCTTGCAATATTTCAGTTGATTTGTAATGAATCCAGAATGTATGACATTTTTGTTTTTTTAATTGCATTACAGAAAATAAAGAACTTTATCACAATATTCTAATTTTCTGAGACAGTCCTGTAGGTCTATTGTTCAAGCGCTTATTGGGACCTATAATCACGTTTGAAAGTTTTCGACCTTTAATGATCCCGTTGAATGCAAACGCTCCGGTGGGTCATATATTCACAAATAACCTTCTCTGGAAAATCTTAAATTGTAGGATAGTTTGGCCATTAAAAAGCTTTTCGATTAGATTTCTAGCGAGAAGTGTATATTGTACTTTTAGAATCCACGTCCAGCGGATGTGTAGGATCTATAGTTTGATAGATATTACGAAGATTATTTGAGGTCTCGCCAGGAGAAAGTGTATATACTACGTCTTTCCCCCTATCCATTTCTATTGACGGCAGCGTCCATGTAAAGTTAGCGTCAACCCTCACGGGGTGAAAACAGAATTACGTTATTACATTTTTCTGTTGAATATGTTATATTTGATGAAAAAATGTAAATATTAAGAGTAGCCTACATACAAAATAGGGGGAAAGTAGGAGGTCAATGATAGAAATATAGAATAGAAAATATCAATAATATACTGTAGTGATCTCTACAATAAAACAGTTTAGTGCAGGACGTCCAAAGATAGGAGGATGTGCAAAACAGACAAACTAATAGGCTTTATTAAACATTAAAGAATACTTTAAGGTCTTTGGGGGTATCTACAGAGAAATATTAAGCCTGACAAAGTACTTAACGTCTTATATATTTCATAGTTTATTTTGGAACTTGACAATCACCTTCCCTGAATTTCACTCAGGTGTAACAAAAGTCTGATTTAAGGGTTGTATATATTTCACATCATTTATCAGAATCTGCAAAGTAACTAAAATAAATGTAGTGGAGTAAAAATACCAGGTTAACCTCTGAATTGTAGTGGAATAGAACAAAGTACTGCTGTAACTAGGGATGCACCGAATATTCGGCCGAAAATGGTTAAAAAGGCCCTTTCGGCTTTCGAAAAAATATCACCGAATGTCAGAGAGCAGGGTTCTATTTCGTATATGGCTTCGCCCTCTAAGGCTATCGCTATTGGGTAATCCCCCTGCGCCCCCGCGCAGCACTGAAACACTTGTAGTCCACGCCCACCCGCAAGGTGGGCCCCACCCTCGGGCCTCCTTCCGGTATAAATAGGAAGGAGGCCCGGCAATCTGCTCCCTCTTTTTTTCAGCAAACCAGCACAGTTACGAAGCACAGCAATTGAGAATCATCATGAGCAACAACTGCGTCCGTGATTGTCCCTCATGTGGCTCTGGGTTCATAATGAGTTATGACCTGCAGAGATAAAAGCAGTATGCGAATCCTGCCGGGGGTCAGAGCACGCGTACGCGGCTCTAAACCAGCAGGTAGCATGCACTGCGCTCGTCTCCCCTCGGGCGACAGGAAGCGGAGAGCGGACACTCTTGCTGCTGTGGCCGAGGAGGACGATTGGCCCGTCCAGGCTTACGAGCCCGCGGACGGGGCCTCGTGTTCCTGGGGCAGAGTGCCGGGCAGGAGTCCGAAGCAACTCCTGCCCCGCCTCCCTCCACGGTTCACCGTTTGGTTCTCCCCTCCCTCCTCTCCCCCGGACGGGGGAGACAGAGTCGGAGCAGGGTGCCAGCTTGGCGGCCGAACATGCTTTCCCCCTCTCCGTCACCACAGCGCGGCGGCGTCTGTTACGGAGACGGACAGAAAAGTGCTAGTGGACGCTCCAATCAGCCCGGACGGGCTGTTCGGACCCCAGTTCCACGCCATGGTGGAGTCCATGAAGACGGCCGCGGAACAGGTGGACGGCATTCGCCAGCATGTACAGCTGGCTCCAGTCGGCTGAGCTGCCACAGCGGCACCAACGCCCGCAGCAGCCGTGGCGTCCACGCCGGCCACAGGAGGCCGCAAGCGGAGAGACGCCCACAGCAACCGCCCTGGCGGCTGCAGGGGCTCCGTCCCACGTCTCCGCTCCCCCGCCACCCCAGAGACAGGGTCTCCCGGCGGCGAGTCAAAGGGGAGTGAGGCTCCCCCGCTCCTGGTCTGCTCCACGAGAGCCTCCGAGGAAGCGGAGCTGGTAATTAAGCCGGCTGCCACTAATCTGTTGATTAAGTAGACAGCAGGGCTCCCTGCAGAAGCCTGCTGGTTTTAACCTATCGGTTAATAAACCTGCAGAGCTCGCGGCATTCCCCTGTCCGAGATACGCCTCCTACACACGGTCATAATAACCCATGAGCGCCGGTATAACGCCTCATGTGGACAGCACTGCACACACCTCCACTCATCCCCTGAGCGTGTACACGCCTCATGATGAAAGCCGGAGTGAAACGCAGCGTGTGGAGGTTTCCTCGCAGCCCTTTCGCCTCACGGGCAGCGGCGGTGAGGGCAATGGCGTGGCTCGTCACCATGACGACCATTACAGCACATCACAGAGAAGCCAGAACGGGGGAATGAACAGTTTTCCAGGCTGAGTGCCCCCAGCGGAAGCGCCCGCAGCGCCACGGTGCCAGGGCTCGCTGCAGAAGCCTGCTGGTTTTAACCTATCGGTTAATTAACTGCAGAGCTCGCTAATTAAGCTGCCTGCCACTAATCTGTTGATTACCAGCAAGGCTCGCTGCAGAAGCCTGCCCGTTTTAACCTCGGTTAATAACCTGCAGAGCTCGCGGCATTCCTCTGTCCGAGATACGCCTCCTACACACGGTCATAATAAACCCATGAGCGCCGTTATAATGCCTCATGTGGGCAGCACTGCACACACCTCCATCCATCCCCTGAGCGTGTACGCGCCTCATGATGAGAGTCGGAGTGAGACGCAGCGTGTGGAGGCCCCCGCGCAGCCTGTTCGGTCCAAGCCCACCTGGGGTTGCCTCACGCCCTGTGTAAACCAGCTGCCTATAACCTGTCGGTTAATAGCCAGCAGGGCTCGTTGCTAAAGCCTGGTTTTAACCTGTCGGTTAATAAATGTCAGAGCGCGCTAATTAAGCCGGCTGCCACTAATTTGTTGATTAGTAGACAGCAGGGCTCGCTGCAGAAGCCTGGTTTTAACCTGTTGGTTAATAAACTACAGAGCTCGCGGCATTCCTATGTCCGAGATACGCCTCGTACACGGCCTTAATAAACCCATGAGCGCCGTTATAACGCCTCATGTGGGCAGCACTGCACACACCTCCATCCATCCCCTGAGCGTTTAACGCGCCTCATGATGAGAGTCGGAGTGAAACGCAGCGTGTGGAGGCTCCCTGGCGTGGCTCGTTGCCATGACGACCACAGAACATCTCGATCATGTGCGCCCGCTCTTAGAGTGTTTCTCAGAGTGGCAGCGCGTGTGTCTGATGGACAGATGGATGAGCAGGCTGATCAGCAGAGGATACGTCCTGCAGTTCGCCTCTCTCCCCCCCCCCACAGTTCAATGGGATACAGGAAACACTCCTGTCCTCCCAGAAGCTATGTCTTGCGCTCCAATCCGAGCTGCTGGAACTCCTGTTGAAAGAGGCTATTTCCAGGGTTCCTCAAAGGGAGGAAAATCAGGGGTTTTCTTTCCCGTTATTTTTCTAATCCCGAAAAAGACTGGGGGAATGAGACATCCTCGATCTGTCAGTATTCCACATGCTGACGATCAAACAGGTGCTGGAATGTTTTCACCAGGACGACTGGTTCACTTCCACCTGAAGGATGCATACTTCCACGAACCCATCATCCCGAAACACAGGAAATTCCTGCGTTTTCCATTCAGGGAATATCAGACGAGACAATCGTCTGCCGTTCGGATATTTCCTGGCTCCTCGCATTTGTGCAGAAAAGGCTGGAGCCACTACACAGAGGAGGGATGAGAGTGTGGTTTTTCTCTGGACGACCTGCTATTTGCTGGCTCGCTCCAGGGAGGAAGTCGCTTTACAGACGGTACATCTCGTATCGCATCTGTCAAAGCCTGGGTTTCATAATAAATTGGAAGAAGAGCTGTCCTCTTCCCTCTCTGACAATCGTTTATCTGGGAGTGGAGTTAAACTCAGCCAGCATGAGAGCGCGACTCTCGCGGCAGCAAGGGGAGGAACTGACAGCTCTCCTCCGGCGTGTCACAACCCACACAGCCCTCTCCGTGACGCAGCTGCTCGGCGTTGGCGTCAGCTGGTCACGTGATGATCCCCCTGAGTCTCTTCCAACAGGGGGACACTCCAGATGTGGTTCATTCGCTGCAGAAGCCTGCTGTTTTAACCTATTGGTTTATAAACTGCAGAACTCGCGGCATTCCTCTGTCCCAGACATGCCTCCTACACACGGTGATAATAACCCACGAGCACCGTTATAACGCCTCGTGTGGAAAGCATGCACACACCTCTCATCTCCTGGGCGTGTACGCGCCTCATGAGGAGAGACGGAGTGAAAGGCAGCGTGTGGAAGTTCCCTCGCAGCCCTTTTGTGTCACGAGCAGCAGCGGCGATGGCGTGGCTCGTCACCATGAAGACCATTACGGCACTTCACAGAGAAGCCTCTCCCCCCAGCAGTTCCATGGGATACAAGAAACACTCCTGTCATCCCAGGAACAGTGTCTTGCGCGGTTTTTACCCCCGCTATTTTTCTAAATCTCCTCTGTCCTGTGCGCGCGCTGTCTTGCTAGGTGGCGCGCACGGCTGCCTTGCGCCATTCTCAGCGCCTGTTTGTGCACTATAGAGAGCGCTCGATCGGGCAACCTCTGTCTGCACAACGGCTGTCACACAGGTTGTGTGAGGCTGTGTCACAGGCATGTCTCCTCTGGGGTGGAGCCCCCGGAGAACATCAATGCGCACTCCACCAGAGGAATTTCCTCCTCCACGGCTTTGCACGGAGGAATGTGGAGTGGAAGATATTTGCACTGCTGCATCTTGGTCTTCCCCCTGTTCGTTTATTCATTTTTATTTGAGGGATGTCTCCCATTCCTCTCTGACACACCCTGCACTGGGTGTCCTGTCGGAGTGAGTGACGTCAGGGAGCCAGCTGTGCGCCTCTCTCCTGCCTCTCGGCACGCGGAGAGCGGCCCTTTTCCCCTCTTATAGGAGGGATGTTCCTTTTTCCTCTGACACACTTTGTACGGAGTGCCTGGTCAGAGTGAGTGACGTCAGGGATCCAGCTGGGCGCTCTCCTACCTGTCTGACACGCAGAGAGCTGCTGTTCCCCCTCTATGATCGCTGCGCAAGGTGGGTTCGTCTCTACTTTCTCACAGCGGCCGGTATGTATTGTTCCCAGCCTTCACCCCGTCGGGAAGATAGGCATGTTTTGCTATGTTCCAGGGACGGTGATGCGCCATTACGCATGGCACAACAAGCATGGGGTGTTATTTAGCAGGTGTGTCTGTGCTTCTAGTGCTGGGCGGACCCAGTGGGGCGCAAACTACATCATGCTTCGCCCTTAACCCAATAGCGATAGCCATAGAGGGCGAAGCCATATACGAAATAGAACTGAGGTTACCTACTGTAACCCCAGCTTCTATGAGTAAATGGCGCAGCCCTCTAAGCGCTGGGCCCCACTGGCTCTACGAATAGCTGAAGAAAAGTTATTTGGTATGGGAGCAGATTGCCGGGCCTCCTTCCTATTTATACCGGAAGGAGGCCCGAGGGTGGGGCCCACCTTGCGGGTGGGCGTGGACTACAAGTGTTTCAGTGCTGCGCGGGGGCGCAGGGGGATTAACCAATAGCGATAGCCTTAGAGGGCTGCGCCATTTACTCATAGAAGCTGGGGTTACAGTAGGTAACCTCAGTTACGTTGGTAAGCTAACGTGTTGTGATGACGTAATCAAAACGCGGCGACAAGCACGGCGCGCGACCATGCTCGCGGCTGGCTCACAGCCAACATGTCTGCCGCTTGGAGATATTTAAAAATATCAGAGAAAGAGGCGCGGATTGCGATTTGTAAAACGTGCAGCTGACATTTCTCGAGGGGGTGTAACTGCAAAGACTTTCACCACTTCGGGATTACTCCACCACTTGAAATCAAAACACCCGGACAAATATGCGGAGTAAGATCAAATCACAAGCACTGACAGCGAGAGACTGTTCAGCGCTGCCTTATGTGCTTGATGAGAAGAGGAACAGACTTATGGCTGATAAATCAGAGAAGCTACTGTTCATTAAAAAGAACCTCCCACTTTTCCTTAATAAGTAGACAAGGCTGGCTTATCATAAGCTTATCTAGTTCTACATGTCTACTCTATACCCACTTTCCTGAACAATTTTCATTGTGAGTTATAATTCACCATCTCAGGTTATCATTAGGGGGAAATGACAGCAGCACAGTGTTCAATATATTGTACTTTCGGTATCTAAATGATACAATGTTGTTTACATTGCTCATGAGGACAGACCACCTTATTTGTTTTAAATGTGATAACACCAATGTGTTTCCCGTCCCCTAAACCTCCAGGGATGTACACAGTTTAATACTGGTAACTTCTAATTATGGGAAATACGAAAACGTCAATTCCCAGTAGAGACGTGCCATAGAACATGTTGTGAAACACAATTAGCCAGCATGTGTAGTTCTGGGGGGCGGGGGGAGGGCTGGAGCCGGGACTGGACCCGTTCGAGTCCAGTTTTGGATAGTCTGCCGTGGTTTCATTCCATTTCAAAGAGCTGTTTGACGCTCGGCGTAACATTGCGCGCTGCCACTCCAACATCCAATCACAGAGCTTGAGGACTAATCACAGGGTTTGTCAAGCAAAGCGGATGTGGTAGTCCCAAACGAGAGCTGAGGATTATGGGTAGTGTAGTGTCTTCGGCCATCCTAAACTCCGAAATAACTATTTGTTTCTCTGAATCGAAGGTTAAAAACACAAAAGCATTGCACACAATTTAAACCAATCAATATTGTGTAATTAACAAGGATAAACTGATATTTTTTAGTGAATGAGTAATGCAGATATCACTGTAATCATTTGACAATGAGGGGAATATCCGGTTTTATTATGAAAACTTAGAGACCGGAAATTCTGTTTTGACCCCGTGAGGGTTGACGCCAACTTTACATGGACGCTGCCGTCAATAGAAATGAATAGGTGGAAAGAAGTAGTATATACACGTTCTCCTGGCAAGACCTCAAATCATCTTCGTAATATCTATCAAACTATAGAATAGATCCTACACCTCCGCTGGACCTGGATTCTAAAAATGCAATATACACTTCTCGCTAAGAAATCTAATCAAAAAGCATTTTAATGGCCAAACTATTCTACAATTTAGGATTTTCCAGAGAGGGTTATTTGTGAATATACGACCCTCCGGAGTGTTTGCAATCAACGGGAGCATCAGCCCAAGTGATCTCTGCTTCTTCAGGGCTCTAACCCAAATAATACAAATCTGTGATCAGACATCACCAACTTTTTGAAACAACAATAATTTGAAACTTTTAATTAACAGATAAAACATGTAAAAAAATGTTGCTAATAAAAGTAATGTTCACTGACACATTTTTTTGTTACAATTCTACTTAATTTTTCATGTTCAGGCATTGGTTTGCATTTGATTGAGCTTATGGATATACAAAGCTAAGCTAACCATGAATACCTGTCACTTATTTCGTGGCAATTTAACATTTATCTATTTCAGTGTGGACCTGCATAGACTGGTGCAGGAATTAATTAAAAAACCCGAAAGTGGCTTAGCATTTTACCAATTCTGATTCCCTCGTTTCAGAGGAAATGTTTAAAATCAGATCTGAGGTTAACACAAGCTAAATAAATCTAATCTAATCTTCATGTTTTATTCTAAGACATCAACTATGTCATTAAATAACCCACTGTTACATTTTCTAAGCTTTTATGTGTCATTAAAACAGCAGCAAGTGACTAAATCAGCGACATCACACATTAGCCACATTTAGCTAAGCCGTTTTGAAGCACAGCCATTCAATCGTGATGTAGTTGGGTTTTAACGTTAGCCTGTTACGTGATTACATTTATGCTTCAAAATCCCAAAAGTGGTGTTAATATGTGCACATTATCCTTCTTAACAATTGCGTAAGTATCATAAATATTATAATATTCCGAAATCAAATGGAAAAATCCCATTTGTCGAGGGAGCCTTTACGTGGCCCCCTGTTGTGTTGGCACGCAAACATATGTATTGTAATGTTGTTGTTTTTATTTATACTGTGAGTTAATAATTTTTTTTACATTTGGTTGTATTTATTCTTCTTTTTTTTGTCTCTGTGTGTACTCTTATTTGCCATCTTATGTGCTTCCTTGTCTCTTACTGCTGTTGCTAATACCTGAATTTCCCTGCGGTGATTCACATAGATTGATCTTATCCTTATCTCATCTTAAAGGTCCTCTGTCATGGCCATTTCTACTGATCATAATTCCATTGTTGAGGTCTACTACAATAGATTTACATTGTTCAAGGTTCCAAAATGACATTGGTTTCTCATACAGCATCTCTGTATAGTATGTGTATTCACTCTCCGTCCTAAACGGCTTGTTGGAGCTCCTGACCCCCCTCTCTGTGAGCCCACTGTGCTCTGATTGTTCAGCTCGCCCACTCTGTTCTGATGAGTCCACCACCGTTACAGCGGAACATCAGTGATATTGCGCGGCTCGTTGCTGTGAGGAGCGGACAGTGTGAGCTGTATTACTGGTGTCGTTTCCTGGTTGCTGCTTGGGGTCTGCGAGACATCGCAAAACTCAGCCTGAACTCAGCCTGAGCACCATGGACGCGGGAAGGGGGGGTGCTGAACGGGCTGAAGCACCCCCATCTGCGAGGCTCCACTAGCACCCGCACCCCCCCTGCACCCCCAAACGCGGCGCACCTACAGTGTAAGCGTGCCACAGTTTCACCGCTACGAGGCTCCACTAGCACCCCCCCCAGCGCGTCACAGTTTTGCCGCTGAAAGAGTGTCTGTGTGAGGAGCTCCATGGATTGGTCAATTTTCATTAATGCCGGATTCTTATGTGGAAGTCTTTTTTAAGAACAGCAGCGATTCACTATAATTATGTTAAATGGTCCCTAAACGGTCTAGACTCAACGTTTGTAAGAACATGCATCAGCCCTATTATCTCCGAATGCCTCATCTTGGGTAGTTTCCTTTATCCCCCACAAACTTCCACAAGAATCCATCTTTGTTCAAACTTAAAATAATCAACATTTGGCACCAGCAGACCACCTACAGTGTTGTTATCATTTTATTTATATAATAATAATAACATTTTATTTATATAGCGCTTTTCACAACTCAAAGACGCTTTACAATATGAGGTAAGGTAGACAAACAAGGACAGGCAAACGAGTAAGTATAGTAAAATAAAAAAAATAAAAAATAAAAAATGTAAATAAAGGAACTGAATCAGCCAGTGACAACACATTGACACGAACCTGTACGAGTAAATATCCAGACCTCAATGCTTATATTTTATGAACAAAGAAACACCTGTATCATCTTGGGCTCATCATTGTTCAAGTGCCAAAAATGCTGCAAAATCCAAATCTTTATGCGTGGTTTAAAATCACATCAAATTAGGTTTAATGTGGTTTAAGAGCTGTAATCAATCATATTGCAAATTATTTTCCTGCTAAATGTTAGTCTTAATGATTACTAAAGCAAGTTTGAGGTATCTGAAGGTTTATTTTATTAGTGCAGTGGAGAGGTTTATTTTGATCTTGTCTTGGTGTACAGCTAATGTCATAACAGTTGTATCTTACAGTACATTGGGTTCTCCACAATACACAATAATTGTAAATTATGTTTTACTTATGCAGATGCAGGCCAGTTAGAGGTACGAATATACTCCAATATGGACAGACTGATAAGATTTATTTCTTTTTTTGCACAAACTTAATTATGTGCCACTGGAATAATTAGAAATATTAAAAGAAGTTTAACCATTTTGCGTTGCCTAAAGTAATCCTAAAGTATCGTGAAGGATTTCTAATATTCTTGCAGAGATGGTCACAAAAAGAGATCGTCACATCATGATTCCAGATCATGTGATCACATTGTTTCCAGTGACAGTTGGTCAATGTTATATTCCCAGAATGTCACAAAATGCTCCAGTCCCAGCTGTGTGCGTCACTTTTTAGTGTCCCCCGGTTTCCTTTATGTTTTTAGCTTCTTGGAGCGTTTTGTATTTGCAAAAGCAGTTACCTTTTTGCAGCACTTTAAGTAAAAGCTGCGCATGTGTCGTCAAGTTGGTGAAGATGTTTCTTCATTTGCATGTGTTTTGGCACATTTGTGTTTTTCTTTTTATTGCATCGTTTATCAAACTGAAGCATATTTCACATCCCTATAAAAAAAACAACAATAGAAAATGCCTAATGATAATTTATCTTGAATGTTCGCTCTCCGTCAGCTCATACGTTTAAATGAAGTTGTCATATCGATTTGCTACGGAGCCCTGGAGGGTTCATAGAGAGAAAAATAAATAAAATGAGGCCACGCTTTATTAACTTGTGTGTACGAGATGTAATTCGTGGCCTCAATTTACATAAAACGAGGCCACGCTTTATTAATTTGTGCGCACAATATACTTTCTCGTTCGCACGAAATAGTTTCTTATGATTAAAAGCCAGCCTGGCTCAAGCCAGCCGTGTCCTATCTAGTTAGGTGCGCGTTCACATGAAAGGGGTGGTATTTGGAGCATTCGACCAATCAGAAACATGGAGAAGCATACTCACACCGCAGCGCGTCATACTTCCTGAATGAAAAGTATAATATTAGACATATGAAGAAGTTAAACTTTAAACATCCATGACTTAAACACTTTATCCAGGATAAAAGCCACATAGTTGCACCTGCAAGGTGAATACAGCTGGTAAAAGAAAAAGTGTTTGAATGCGTACATTAACAGGTTTATGATTTCACTGAATCTAAGACACGAGTGGATCTGACTTTAATTACATTTGTCTCGAGTGTTTCGTCAACTTAATGTGTTGCTTAAAATAATACTTCTGTATACAGTATGTGACACTGTAAGTGTTGCACGGCCAGATACGGCTCAGCTGATGATGTGATATGCTGTAGGCTACTTAATGTTACTAATCCGGTTACTTATGTTGTGTCAGATATTTAAGTAAGCTGTCTTAATGCTAATGTTATAATAGTCAGATTGCTCTGAAGATAGGAGGTGATATTCTATTAATGTTCACGTTCACACAGTCGGTGATTTTTGCCGGCCGTCTTTCCTGCAACGGCAGCTTTTCTGTATTTCCTTTCTCCTGTAATATGACTTGATCGCTTTAAACTCCGCACACTGAGCTCTGATTGGTCAGTAGGCAGTGCATTCACTGAGTTGAGCTCTTAGCCTGCAACCTAACCTGGGGGGTATACTACGAATCAAGATTTTCGTTTAGCAAGCTAACTTCTGGGATTTCTGGTCCTACAAAGCTGGTTCACTTTTTAGCGGGCTAGATCTCCATGGTGACTTGTCCTGGAACCTAGTCTTTGCTCCGAAGCAGGATATGTTCCAGGATAAGAGATCAACTGTGCGGAGTTCTTCTTCTTCTTTGCTTTATTGGCGAATTACTTCCACTTGGAGCATATCGCCACTATACTTTTGATTTATTTAATGTATAAACTGCCCATATTGTTCATGTAGAACAGTGTTCACGTAAGCCTGCACATTGATTTTATTTTTCATTGAATGTAACCGTTTCAATAAGGATAAATCTATTACAGGTTGAGGTAGAAACCATGGTGGAACAGCTGATAACAACAGTGTGCAGAGTTTAAAGCGATCAAGTCATATTACAGGATAAAGGAAATACAGTTTAAACTGCCGTTGCAGTTCAAATCACCGTCTGTGTGAACGTGAAAATTAATAAAATATCACCTCCCATCTTCAGAGCAATCTGACTATTATAACATTAGCTTTAAGAAAGCTTACTTAAATATATGCCACAACATAAGTAACTTGATCAGAGTATCATTAAGTACAGTCCGCGGCACTGTGAGTCCAGACGTCGATGTGTCCCATTATCATTCATATCACAGCATATCATATATTTCCTTTTACCCTGGATAAAGTGTTTAAGTCATGGATGTTTAAAGTTTAACTTCTTCATATTTGACTAATATTATAGTTGACTTTTCATTCAGGAAGTATGACGCTGCGCTGTCAGTACGCTTCTCCATGTTTGTGATTGGTCGAATGCTCCAGATACAACCCCTTTTATGTGAACGTGCACCTAACTAGATAGGACACGGCTGGCTTGAGCGAACGAGTTGATAGCCAGCGTTGTAGGACAGTTTAGCGAGAGCGGCTTTGTTTTGGATTAAGTCAACCGGATAACTCAAAACATATCCAGGATAGGTTGAACTAGATTCGTAATTTACCTCCCTGGTCCCGACCAGGTTAGCCGCACAGCATAAGTTACCATGGAGATCTAGCCTGCTAAAAAGAGAACCAGCTTCGTAGGACCGGAAACCCTGAGTTTTCCCTGAAGTTAGCCGGCTAAGCGAAAATCCTGCTTCGTAGTATACCCCCCAGGGTGTGTGTGTTTATGATAGTTTCGTTCGTTCCGGTGCACTCCGGCAGGACTATAGCACTACATCGAGATTAAGATTAAACAAATGTCTTTCACTTGGGAATACACATATAACTATGGAGAACCAGATTTGTGTACTGTTTGTGGTCATTTGAAAACAAATGCCGGTGGTGTCGGACAAACGAACACACACACACAGAGCCGAGCTGAGCACAGACACACACACATCATGCACCCTGGTGACCGGACATCTCCTTCATAAAACGAGTAATATGGAATACTCTGGTCGTTCGATGTGTGCAGAGGTGTGTGTGGTTAAACGTAGCAGCCTCGATCTCTATTCAGCTGTTCTAATGAAGGGAAACACAGTGAAGTAAACAGTAAAAGGCACAGCTCTTTGCAGCTGGTGCTGCGCTTCTCAGATTCTGCTGAGTTACATGTTACTGCCTCCAGTGCCCTGTACGACGAAGCCAGTTCAACAGACCCTGGATATGTTTGATTTACCCGGCTTAACTAACCCTAACAAACGCGATCTCGCTAAGCGGTCCTACGAAGCTGGTTATCAACTCAGTAAATCAACCAAGGTTTCTCTGACCGACAGGGCGTTCACGTGAAAGGGACGGGGTTAGCGTGCTGACAGCGCAGCGGCATACTTCATGAATGAAAAGTAAATAGCATATCCTGCTTCGTAGTACAGGCCCCTGGTGCCGCAGAGATTTCCTAAAGTGAAGGAGGTTTTCCTTCTGTAAAACAGTTGTGGGCAGCAGATACTGTGAGAGTCACGGACAGGAATTCATAGATCAAAGCAGACTGGTTTACAGACTCTTCTGTTTTGCGAATCCGGTGCTTAAACAAATAGCTCTAAACCCCTTGCCAAAATGTCCCTAAATGAAGTCCGAGATCGAAATATATCTCAAATAATGTATGCACTGCCATTTCTCCACATAAACATAACAGTCTGCAATGAAACTCCTCTGTGCTCCACTTCCTACTTGGCGCACCGGTAACTTTCTCGTTCACACAAAATACTTTTTATCTCTCTCCATGAACCTTTAGGGGCTCCGTACTTTTCTTCCCTAAAAACATAGAAATATTTTTGATAGCTAAGCACATATTATATTTTAAAATCTTTTAAAATCTTTAATGGCTGATTCATTTGAATGTTTATTGAGTAACTGGTACAAACCTTAGGAAACCGTAGAAATATTGTTAGTTTATCCCAAAAACAATTACATTCTTACATACCACTACTGGAGACACTGTTGGTTTTATGTTTTGATAAATAATATGGACCTTTTAAACTCTTACTTGCCCACATTTTTATTCTAATGCTTCTACATAAAGCCTTCAACTAAAATGAAAAGTTCAGCGTGGTCAATAAAGGTTATATTTGTTTTAATGCTTTTACTTCCCATTTTGTGACACTTTATTTGGGTTTTGCATTAAATAACCCTTAATTACAGTTTTTAAAATAAAATCAATACGATAAAAATCATGACAAGAGGAAAATAATACGATTCAATAATACAAATAAACTAGAGAATGCAATTACTGAAGAAATGGCTAGTGGGAATGCTTTATGCTGAAAAGCTGACGCTGAATTGCTATGCTTAAACTTAATGTGTCAGAAGAAAGTGAAGAATTTAGATTGAAATGATACATGAACACTGGGGGCTTGAATGTGTGATGAGAGAAGAAAAGAAAGTAAAAAGGCTTGGAAAAGCAGCAGAATATTTGAACAGCAAACTTTTGAAGTAACTTGATAGCGAATGATCTGTCGCCATGGCAACGGCATTTGATGACACCCCATAATATGCTTAGATGTGTTGATGGCTGCATCGTTACCAAACCTGTGAAGTTTTAGGCCATTTCGAGCATTTGAACTGAAGTTTTGAGAAAACCGTGTTTCATAGTGAGCATTGTGTTGCCAAGGCAACGGCATTTGAAGAAATCTTAAAACTGTCAAATAGATGTCTTCACGGCTGGACTGTTAGCACACATGTGAAGTTTGAGCACTTTTTGACCATTTTCATAGGTGTTATAGCAATATCGTGTTTTAAGGCGAGGGATGCGTTGCCATGGCAACAGCTTTTGAGGAAAACTCCCAAGGCACATAAAGGCTGTCCCAATTCAAAAAAAAGACAAGACTCCTCCGAATGCGGCCCGCAAATGCACCCTTCTTTCCCCAGATTTAGAGGATACATCTGATGTACACTCCGCGGTCTACCATATCCCAGGATGCAACGGGTGACGGTGACGAATGAGTTTTAAAAAAAAATATATGGCTTGTAACGTCCCATCAACGGCTACAACGGTTTCAGCTGGATTCGTTTTTTTAAATGTAAGTATGGGGTTTCAACTCACCCAAATAGTAAACGACATGAAAGAAAAGTAAACCTATTTAATTTGTGTATTTAAATATACGGGTTAGATGTCTTCTTTATATTACATACATAAAATAATATGAAGTGAAAATATTTCTAAACCCTGTTTGGTTTTCATATTGTTGGGATTCATTATAAAGCTAATTTATTTATTTAACTGCTTTTGTTATACAAATCTTACTGCAACAATTTTGTTTTGATAGGGAGCAAGGAGCAGACTACGCAATTTATCCAGATGCGCGGGGAGAATGAAGCCCTCTTCAAGGGGGCCAAATTCTCCGCCAGCATCGCTGGGAGGTAAGGCACAATATCCACTTTGTATGGTTTTATTTTATGAATCATCCCTCATTTCATACAGTCCATTCTAATAACACAACTAGTATATGGGACAATGCCTTATTTCTTTGTTGTATTTGTGTAGGGATGGCTCCATGCCACCATTAAAAACAGAAAGAAGATTTCTTCCTAAGTGTGTGTGTCCTTGTGACATTGTTATTGTTTTATTCATAATACTAGATTTTTGACTGCTCTCTCTGTAATTAGGACGGTTTTGGAAGACATGGGCCTGCAGGGAAGTGTTAGTCCCCTGCAGGCTAAGAAGAAGTGGGACAACTTAAAAAAAAGATATAAAGTATGTGAGTTTTACAAGTTAATAAACACATTTGCTGACATTTGTTTATCTGCTGGTGTTTTTTTTTGTACTGCCATGATTGTTTTACTCTGCCTTTAGGATTGCAAATACCCAGGGTCAGGAGAGGGAGTCAGTGGGAAACCCACTGCTGCAACTTGGCCATGGTTTATCCAAATGGACGAGATATTAGGACAGAGGCCCTCCATCTGCCCACCTGTCCTAATATCCTCCATGCCAGAGGACACGCCACGGCCAAGTGCAGCAGTGGGGGACCAAGAGGAGGACGAGGATGAGGATCGAGTTGAGGCAGGGCCATCCCGGCCTAAGAAAAAAAAACAGGATGGGCTAATGGACCTCATCCGAGAAGACATGCAGCTGCAGAGGGAGGCAGCCCAGGAGAGCAGGGAGAACATCAACAGGCTTTTTACTCTGCTAGAAAGATTAGTGGACAAATAATGTAATAAATAAATAAATGTAATGAGCAATATGAAACTTATGATTTATTTAATTGAACAACATAACATACAAATAAAATAACATACAAATAAAACAACATTTAAACTATATACATATTCAGGCTGAGCAGGGAGTCCCAGGTGGTGCTGCTGGACCTGGCTGCCACAATTAAGACCCTGGTGTCCTCTGACGGTGGGTGGGGCTTCATTTTGGGGTGGTCTCCAGAGCTGTTGTGGATGCTTCTCTCCACGGTACATCGGACTGTTGGGCTAGGGTTCGCAGGGCGGACGCAATCGACGGCTGCCATGTCACTAAGATGTTTTCAGCAGCAGATAGGAACAAAAGATGTATATAAATATTGCACAAGGTTATTATATCACAGCTCGTCAATTGTTCTACATACCTTTACACATAATCGTGGTCCCCAGGAACCTCCTCCAGGGCAGACACCTCTGCAGACAGTTGGTCCCGCCAAGGAGCACCACTGACTGCCTCCAACACATTCTCCCCCTCATCCTCCGCTACATCCTCCACAATGTCCTCTTCTGGGGCCATGATGTCGCCGGCCCCAATGCAGATGTTGTGGAGGACGGCACATGCTGTTATGATCTGAAATGTTTAAATTGGCCTAAATATATATATATATATGTTATACCTCATGTCAGATCTACTCTTCAGTACTATCAGAATGTCCTAATGAGTGATTACTTACTTGAGGAACAAAGGTGTGGTGCACCTCCAGCACTTGCAGGAAGATACTCCTGAATCTTGTTTTCATCATCCCGAAGGCACGCTCGATGATGCAGCGTGCCCGGGAGTGATGGCTGTTGAAGCGCTGGGGTCCCACACCTTGCAGCGGCCGTTTGTAGGGAGTGATGAGGGGAAGTGGATGTTGGAGGCAGGGGTACCCCCCGTCTGCGAGGATATAGTGCCCTGGAGGAGGGTAGAGTGCCCGCCGATAGAGTGGGCTGTGGCGGAGCACTCTAGAGTCGTGGACTGACCCAGGCCAGCCCACGTATGTGTCAATGAAGCGGCCCTGATGGTCACAAACATCCTGCAGCAAAATTGAGCTGAACAGTTTCCTGTTTCTGTAACAGTGACCATCAGGGCCGCTTGGTGGTACGATGCGAACATGGCAGCCGTCGATTGCTCCAGCAGCTTTCCTGAAGGCTCTGTCTGGCCAGCCCTGCAAACCCACACGACACAGCCTCAAGGTCTTCTTCTGTCCTGGGGAGGTGGATGACCTGGTGGCGAATGGCCACCACCTCCTCAGTCACTCTGTGGACAATCCGATGTACCGTGGATCTAGGCATCCCAAAAACTCTGGAGACCACCCTGTATGATGCCCCACTTGCCAGCCAGAACAGGAACACCAGGGTCTCAATTGTGACCCCCCAGCCGTGTCTCCTGTCCTGACCCAGGAGGTCCAGCAGCACCTTCAGGGACTCCCTGCTCAGCCTGAAAACAGGGCGTGTATCCTGGTCATTGAAAAACCTGTCCAGGACAGGGACGCTTAAATTGATCCTGCAATACAGGGGCCTTGGCTGGTAGAGGGAAAGGTTGAGAAAAAAGGGTTAAATAAGTGAAGAGTATTTTTTTTCTGTGTTTATGTGTATAAATATATCTATTGACATGTTTATATATATATATGTTTATTGATATATACACACATAAATATATACTGTATATTTATATATTCACAAGCTATACTCAACCTGAAATTAAATTTGTATCAGTATTATATGCTAATAACATTACTGTTAGCTAAAAATACAGATACATATATTCTGTGTTTGTGTATAAATATATCTCTATAGACATGTTTATATATATATATATATATATATATATATAGGCTATATATATATATATATGTACATACACAAGCTATACTCAACCTGAGAAATAACATTTTAAACATGTATTATAGGCTAATATTAACATTACTGTTAGTTAAAAATACAGTACAAATATATTTATATCTGTTATCATATGATAATAGATATAAGTATCATTACCTGGAAATGGTCTTCCATTAATCGGAAGTAGATGGTGCGCCTGTTGCGACCTCGGGAAAATAATTTAAACATATTATATAACACCAAAATAAGTACAGCTAGATCTGACTCCATATTGAACAGTTTTGAAAACAGTTTTGAAAACAGTTTGAAAATATTTTGCCTAGTGTCAGAAATTATTACCGGCACTTGTGACTGCAGCTGGTTGCTAGGTGACGGGGGCGGCAAAATGTAGGGGTAACTGCCGGTGACGTACAAGGACATGCTCCGTAGGCCGTCTCATTTCGCAGTCCGCAGTCCTCCGCGGGCTGCGAGGCTGGGTCCTCAGGAGGCTGGGTCCTCAGGAGGACCCAGGAGGGTCCTCAGGAGGACCCAGCCTCTGAATTGGGACACAGCTATAGACATGTTGAAGGCTGGACCATTAACCATTATCTGAAGTCTGCTGCTCTGAGCATGTCAGTTGGAGTTATGACATCATCGTATTCCATGACACAGGTGTTTATATTTGAGCTAACGACGTGTCCAGAGATCAAAGGTTTCCATGGTGATGTGTAGCAATCAGTGAGAGGAGACCCTTTTCATTGTTCTGAATGAGAGACAAACCTCTTACATGTGAACGTTTTGAAGTGAATGTGAAGAACCGTGACAGATATCGGTGAAATTTCAACGCGTGAAGCATCTGAAGGAAGTTGAGCAGCTGAAGTGTGCTTTTTGTGTACTTTCGGGTTAATAATGTGGCCTTTTTGGCAGATTAACTAAAGGTGTGCAGCTAATGCTGTGAGTAAAGATCAGCTTGAATTTACAATTGGCTTTAATGGAGACATGTTGAACGTTTTTGTCACTTCATGCCCTCAAGAGGCATTTTGTTTAATTATTTTGCTTAATTTTGTTTCATTTTTCAAACTACGAGATGCTTTCCTACGTTTTTCATGACAAATTATGTCTCAGGAGTGTAGGGTTTGGGAATTATGGCAGGTTTAAAAATATATATATGAAGGCGAATTTCAAGCTGTCATCCACTCTAGCTTTGAGATCACACACCTTAACGAGCTGCTCAATACACACTAATGTTAAAATCTGAAGAAGGCCTCTTTACCAAGGTCTGAACAATGTTTAATATTTCTAAAAGTATGAATCAGATTTAAAAGTTTTTTAACATGAATAATGTCAGAAAGATGTGTAACATCTGAAGGGTTTCTCCTTTGACTTCAATGTTAAACATTTGATGAATTATGGGATGTAGTATCTCTAGAATTATGAAAGTTATGAATAAGAAAAGTAATAGCCATCGATTCCCGACCGAGCTGAACGTTTTGATCTTTAAACTGAGTTTCTGCGATGTGGAATGTGGGAGAAGAAGAGGCGCAAAATAACCCAGCGGAATAATAAAGAATTGTGTGCGTTGAATAACATATAGTTGGAATGCTGTATCAGTATTCCCACTAAATAAGCATTTTCACTCACAAATCTTCAGTACAAAGTGATAGCATAATTAAAGACTATTTATTCACTACATTACTTTAGCAGATACAGTACAATATATTTATCCCGGTGTTTTCTCTGTGGGAAAATAGCAATTTTATAGTTTTCTGTGAATAGCAGCTGTGGGGCGGGTCTTCACCTTTAGCAGCTCTGGGATTGGTCGATCGCTCTCTTGGTAAAAGTCCAATCCTGTGATCCACTCAACGTCTCTGAGTCGTGCCTGATGGAACCACATGAGGTCTTCCACCCATTGAGATTCGGCTTCTGTACTCTATCGGTGCAAAAAGAAAAGTGAACAATTGAAGTTTCACTGTAGGTTTGTGATCATGTGTCGCCAAAATATATCTTTCTTCTGTGTTAGTTACATTTTTTTCCTTTGCATTGCTTCCTGTTCTGTGAACGGTCTAAGGCTAGAGTTGGCATACTGTAGTACTGTACTGTATCTGCTAGGGCTAGTTAGTCAACTCAGCCTCACTATGAACAAAATGTATCTTCACCAATCGGTTTGTTCAATAAATCATCAAGATCTTTGCATTTTGTTGACTTGTATTGCAAGACTACCAGAGATGGAAATACTCTGAACGGTCTAGGCTTCTTTGTGTATCCTTATGTCACATTAGTGGGGCTTGAGTTATAATTTATTGCCTCCCAAATGCAATGATGTCTGGAATGAGAAGTAATGTTTATTCACATACTGTTTATATATGTTTGTGTTCTTTGTAATTACCTTTTATATCCTTTGATGATGATTTAATTGTATTTGTGTTGCTTTTACTTTCAACATACAGGACTGTCTCAGAAAATTAGAATATTGTGATAAAGTTCTTTATTTTCTGTAATCCAATTTAAAAAA
The DNA here is from genome assembly GCF_949606895.1 of Notothenia rossii. Lineage (NCBI taxonomy): Eukaryota > Metazoa > Chordata > Actinopteri > Perciformes > Nototheniidae > Notothenia > Notothenia rossii. Next base: position 28,305,873 of record NC_136908.1, read on the forward strand.
ACAAAAATGTCATACATTCTGGATTCATTACAAATCAACTGAAATATTGCAAGCCTTTTATTATTTTAATATTGCTGATTATGGCATACAGCTTAAGAAAACTCAAAAATCCTATCTCAAAAAATTAGAATAGTTCCTCAGACCAAGTATAAAAAAAAAGATTTATAACAGCAAAACACAATCAAACATTTGAAAATGTCCATTAATGCACTCAGTACTTGGTTGGGAATCCTTTTGCACGTATTACTGCATCAATGCGGCGTGGCATGGAGGCAATCAGCCTGTGGCATTGCTGAGGTGTTATGGATGCCCAGGATGCTTCAATAGCGGCCTTTAGCTCATTAGCATTGTTGGGTCTGGTGTCTTTCAGCTTCTTCTTCACAATACCCCACATATTCTCTATGGGGTTCAGGTCAGGGGAATTTGCAGGCCAATCGAGGACAGTAATGCCATGGTCAGTACACCAGTTACTGGTGGTTTTGGCACTGTGGGCAGGTGCCAGATCATGCTGGAAAATGAATTCCTCATCTCCATAGAGCTTTTCAGCAGACGGAAGCATGTAGTGCTCTAAAATCTCTTGGTACACAGCTGCATTTACTCTGGGCTTGATGAAACACAGTGGACCAACACCAGCAGCTGACATGGCTCCCCAAACCATCGCTGACTGTGGGAACTTCACACTGGATTTCAAGCAACTTGGATTTTGCTCCTCTCCAGCCTTTCTCCAGACTCTGGCGCCTTGACTTCCAAATGAAATACAAAACTTGCTTTCGTCTGAAAAGAGGACTTTGGACCACTGTGCAACTGTCCAGTGCTTCTTTTCCTTAGCCCAAGTCAGACGCCTCTTCCGTTGTCTTGAGTTCAGAAGTGGCTTGACCATGGGAATACGGCTATTGTAGCCCATTTCCCGGACACGTCTGTGAACAGTGACTTTTGATACCTGGACTCCAGCTTCAGTCCACTGTCTTTGAAGCTCCCCCAAATTCTGGAAGCGACTCTTCTTCACAATGCTGTTAAGGCTGCGGTCATCTCTCTTGGTTGTGCAGCGTTTCCTGCCACATTTCCCCCTTCCAACAGACTTTTTGTGGATGTGCTTTGAAACTGCACTCTGTGAACAGCTTGCTCTTTGAGAAATTTCTTTTTGTGTCTTACCCTCCTGATGGAGGGTGTCAATGACGGTCCTCTGGACAGCAGTCAGATCAGCAGTCTTCCCCATACTTGTGATTTAGTTTACTGAACCAAGCTGAGTGTTTTTCAAGGCTCAGGAAACCCTTGCAGGTGTTTCGAGTTAATTAGACGATTCAAGTGATTCGTTGAACACCCTACTAGTATACTTTTTCATGATATTCTAATATTTAGAGATAGGATATTTGAGTTTTCTTAAGCTGTATGCCATAATCAGCAATATTAAAATAATACAAGTCTTGCAATATTTCAGTTGATTTGTAATGAATCCAGAATGTATGACATTTTTGTTTTTTTAATTGCATTACAGAAAATAAAGAACTTTATCACAATATTCTAATTTTCTGAGACAGTCCTGTATAAGTTTAATATTAGTGTTTAGCCTTGTGTCTTTTTTGTCTTTTCACAGGTTGAAATTAATGTGTTTTTTACGGTGATTGGCAGGTGCAAACGCATTATAACTGCCCAAAACATTTCCATTAGGAGAAACGCGCTGCAGTTTCAAAAACGATGATAATAAATTAATACAAATGTGCCCAAAAAAAAACAAATGAGGAAAGTATTTTCACCAATATGACAACACATGCGTTGCATTAAGAAAACATCCACCAATTTACTGAAACATGCGCATGATTTACTAGTGTTGCAACAAAATGCTGCAAATGCAAAGCGCTGCAAATAAAAAATGCTGCAAGAATCTCAAAACACAATGGAGACGGGGACACTAAAAAGTGATGCACATAGCTCGGACTGGAGAGTTTGTTTGGGATTATAGAGTTGGTCAACTGTCCTTGTTTCAGAGTTAGTCTGTTTCATAATTGTAAGTATTTTCTCAGTATATTTTAAATGACAAGGTTAGCTACGTTAGCTTTCCAGCTTGCAGCAGATCTGCAATAATTTCATAAGGAATCATGCAAGGACATTGTTAAAATAAGCCAATACAATATTTTAGGTACATTTCCAGTGACAGTGACAGTTGGCCAATTTATAACTGCTGAAGGTCAACAAGCACTTCATTCTGTGTGTGTCACTTTTTAGTGTCCCTGTTTACGTTGTGTTTTGAGTTTTTTGCAGCATTTTCTTCATTTTCAGCACTTTTAGTAAACCCTGAGCATGTTTCGTCATGTTGGTGAATGTTTTCTAAATGCTGCGCATATGTTGTCCTGTTGGAGAAGATGTTTTAAAATGTTCATGTGTTTTGGTACATTTCTGTCTTTATATTTGCATTGTTTTTGAGTGTTTCGGGTCGTTGTAGCGTGTTTGCACCTGTCGGCCACCGTAGAATTTCATGTGGAAAAAAGGTTTTAGAAATAAAATGAAGCACATTTATGCATCCAAAGGGATGAACCCTCCTTAATTCTTTGGTTTTGGTCTCACCTCTAACACTACCTCAAAACAAACACAGCCTCTAGAAACCTACGTTTTGTGGTGAAATTAATGTCAAAATCACTAGCAGGTAATCAGGACCTTTTCATACAATTATTTAATCACTCTTGGATTCAAAGACAACTTTTTTGTAATAAATGGCAAAGATTGGACCACAGACACAATGGTTCATTTTGGTCTTTTCATTACCTCACAGTAAATGAACTTCCTGAGTGTCAGTAAAAGGGAACATATTGACTGTTACACATGGGTAAAGAAGACACTGTTGCTTTGTTCAGGATCATGAAAGGCAGCTAAAGGGAGGCAGTTTCGGACTGAACCGTACAAAGAGTTTCAGTTTATCTGTCTGGTGTAATGTGAGGTGGATTGAAGAAGAGGATTGTGTAATCTTAAAAAGGTTATTTAAACATTGCTGTTCCTTACTTTGCAGCTTTCCGAGTTGTGGGATAAGTGAGGTAGCAGGAAGGAAACACTCTGCAGCTCGCCAGCACACTCGCTTACAGGTTGCTCATTGAACTTGCAGCTGGTCAACACTGCAAAGTAATGTGTGGGGATGGAGATGTTTGTGCCGGACACAAACCTGTAGTCAAATAAAAACACAGTCTTATTCGTTGGAAATGTACAACTTTTTAAAATAGACGATTTGTGTAGGGTCATCTCATTGGCTGTCATTGGCTCTGACCAACAGAAGAAAAATAAATCTTTTTAGCCTCTGACCATTTTTTAAAGTGTCTGCAGTCTGTTGCTCATGGTATTAGTGATGAAGCATACATCATAAGCAATGTTGGTTTAAATTTAATTTATATCAAGTGATGATATTACATTAAGTTAGGATACATATTGCAAAAAAGGGTGGACCATGACAGGTTCCCTGAGAAACACCAAAGGACACTTCTTTTTGTATATGTATATGTATGTATATTAGGCTTGGGCGGTATGGCGGTATTACGGTATACCAGGGTATTTCGAAATCCCGTCGGTATGATTTTCAATACCGTGACGTCACAGACTGTGTGCCAAATCAAAGATGCGTTTCATTCTATTACACTGACACGGAGTTTTGACAGGGACGACATTGGTTGTAATGCACAGCACGCGCCAGCAGAGGGCAGGGGAAGGCAGTCCGTCTTTCCCGCTCTCAGAGCTCAGCACAGAGCTGAGCTGAGCAAGATGGCGGCAGCATTTGCCGGCCCCGAACTCGGACAACTAGTAAAAAAGAAAAATGCCTCTGCGCCTGTTTGGGACTATTTTGGGTTTACTCGTCGCCAGTGACTTCATCCAGCACAACGAGAGACAGAGGCACTTCTTTGGGAATGTTTAAGACGGGGTGAGTCACTGTTGAAATGTTTTAATCCTATGCAACTGGTTGATGGTTTTGTAGTCGAGGTCGGACGGTTTTAAAAACGAAAGCATTTACGTGCTAAACATTCACGCGAGTAATCCAATGAATCAAATGCAAATAAGGTTTTTAACACATGCACGGAATAATATTGCCAAACTAGTTAGTGAATAAAGCAAACTTTATTCAATAAGTCAAGTATTTACTCCCGGAAAATGTTTATGTAGGATGATATATTGTTAACTTAGCTCACAATTGAAACAAAGTCGGACATCTACAAACGCGTCCTGTATCCGATCTCAAAATGTGCCATTTGCACAATGTGTCATGTATGCAGCCCTTGCTTTGCACTTGCGCACACGTCGCGGCACTTTGCGAGCGTCTACCGGCTCGGGCTGCATTTTACACCGAACATATAATATACCGTTCGAAATATCTATTTGCCGCCGAACGACACCTCGCTCAAGTCGACTCAAGTCATACCGTCATATACCGTATACCAGGGTATGATGTCAGCAAGGTATGACGGTATGAAAAAGATGATACCGCCCAAGCCTAATGTATATGTTACAATGGTAACAAAACAATTTAAAATGTTAAAACGGTTCAAACCCAGTGCTTAAGGTAATTCATAAGATAATCATTACCAATTAAGTTGAACACAGGACATGAGTTGAAAAAAATCAGAACAAAGACCTCATGTGCCCTTCTTATAATTTAAACGGAAAAAAAAGTAAGTGTTCACATTGGTTCATAAATCAAGGCTGTCTGTTCCAGAAAAAATTAAACTGCAATACTACTAACTTCCATAAAAAAAAGAAACTTCACATACTGTTGGATCTGCTCTGGAGTGTCGTATTGTCCGTCGTAGTTGTAATCGAAGGCGGGTCCTGTCACCACGTTAATGCTGTTATAAATATATGCATATTTCTTAAATAGGGTGTTGTGAAAGTAGTCCCAGATCTCTAAAATAGGAAAGTAAAGCGGAAATTAAAGGGAAAAAAATCAGAGTTGCGTACAGTATGTAAGCCTGTAATTTGTAATGTCGTGATATAACCAGTAACTTACTTTTAAACTCTGGGTACATTGGCACCACATTGCTCATTAGTAGAGCATCATACTTCTGATCCCCTTTTTCATTAAAATCTGCAAAAACACAGCAATAAACTGTCATTATAGGATGTGATAAAATTGTGAAAGGAATAATTGTAGTAAGCTTGTAAAGACAGAGGGGCAACATCAAGAATGCATCGTTGCTTCTGCTGAATTAGACCATAACTTGCATTGATTTGACCCATAACCCATAACTTACCACTATATGCCAAATTCCAGGGTCTGATTAATAAAATATATTGTGGTAATGATATTAAAAGTGAACATATTCTCATAAAGTTTTACATTTGAGTGCAATTACTCCTTTTTTGCTTCAGCACCAACACTCCTAAGATGCTAATAATCTTTTTGCAACTGTGTGTGGATATTAGCACTCATCTTTGGGACTTGGACTTTTTTTTTTTTCAACAAAGGTTAAATGTGTTGCATCTATGTGTTATTCTTCCGAGACGATGCAGTGGCTATTAGCCACACATAGGCCTATATCTAAACAAAGTATACAAATACAAGATTACAAGACAATGTTTAATGTTTTCATCAATATATTTTATGTGGTAAAATAGCTGTCTACTGCTATATTATTGCTCTGAATTTCAAATTGTGAACCAGTATTTGGTTCATTGCCTCAGAACTTGTACTATTTGCAATGATAAGACAGTTACACCTAATCTAATCTAAACTTGAGGTTGGCAGCACTGTTAGGGAGGCAGATTTTTCTTTCGTTTTGTCTTACTTGGTAAGGTTTAGCGGGCACCAAAACCGCTCAAATCCATTTGTGAGTTTATTTCTAAAGACTTTGTACAATTCTCAAAAAAAGTAGACTTTTCTACAATCTTCTCACTTACTTTTGGGTTTACAGCTTTTAAATCTTTCAAATAATGGTTTACAATTGTTCACAGTTAAACCTCGACCTCACCTTTGAGAAATCAGGCACTCTCCTGCATCATCTTACCTAAACACAGTCTGATGTGTCTAATATAAGTATTCGGGCATCAGGTCCAACTAGAGAATGCAATTCCTGAAGAAATTGCTAGTGGGAATGCTTTATGCTGAAAAGCTGACGCTGAATTGCTATTCTGAAATGTAATGTGTAAGAAGAAAGTGAAGAATTTAGATTGAAATTATACATGAACACTGGGGGCTTGAATGTGTGATGAGAGAAGAAAAGAAAGTAAAAAAGCTTGGCAGCAGAATATTTTAACTGCAAACTATTGAACTAACTTGATGACGAATGATCTGTCGCCATGGCAGCGGTATTTGATGACGCCCCATAATAAGCTTAGATGTTTTGATGGCTGCATCGTTACCAAACCTGTGAAGTTTTGGGCCGTTTGGAGCATTTTCACTGAAGTTATGAGAAAACCGTGTTTCATAGCGAGCATTGTGTTGCCATGGCAACGGCATTTGAAGACATTTCAAAACCGTCACGTAGATGTCTTCACGGCTGGACTGTTAGCACACGTGAAGTTTGAGCACTTTTTGACTATTTTCATAGGAGTTATAGCAATATTGTGTTTTAAGGCGACGGATGCATTGCCATGGCAACAGCTTTTGAGGAAAACTCACCAATGGCACATAGACATGTTGGGGGCTGGACCATTAACTGTCATCTGAAGTCTGGTGGTGTTTTGACCATTTTCATATCAGTTACAACAACATTGTGTTTTTTGGCGAGGTTTGGCGAGATTTTTTCTGAGTGACTACATGGCTGAAATTATGTTTCGGCAGCACAGTTTACTATTGAGATTTTTGCAAGGTGCTGGTTGCTGCTGTTTGGCTCGGGGGCAGCGCCCCGTAATGATAAACTAATGCAAAGGGCAAGGCCAGGCAGGAAACATGTGACCTATCAGTAACTTTAGACATCGTAACACAATTTTAAACAAGATTTTATTGTACATTTTACTGATACCAATTGTATGATATTTACCTTGTTCATTAAAAATAAAAAATATAAAAAATATATATATTTGAAATATATATTTTTTGAAATATTTGTTTTTAATTTAATATTTTTATTAATATTTTTTTTTGTATGTGGGAAGAGGTGGGGCGGCGCCCCTAGCGCCCCTATGGGCCGGCCGCCACTGGATATCGGTGAAATTTCAAAGCGTGAAGCATGTCAAGGAACTTAAGCATCTGAAGTACTTTTTGTGTATTTTCGGGTGAAAGATGAGGCTGAACTTACAATGGGGTTTAATGGAGACATGTTGAAAGCTTTTGTCACTTCATGCCCTCAAGAGGCATTTTGTTTAATTATTTTGCAAGCAACAAGATGTTTTCCTACGTTTCTTATGAAAAATGATGTCTCAGGAATGTAGGGTTTGGGAATTATGGCAGGTTCAAAAGAAAATATGAAGGCGAATTTCAATCGGTCCTCCACTCTACAGCTGTAGCTGTGACATCACACACTCTAAATCTGAAGAAGGCCTCTTTACCAAGGTCTGAACAATGTTTAATATCTCTAAAATTACGAATCAGATTTAAAAGTTGTTTAACATGAATAATGTCAGAAAGATGTGTAACATTTTAAAGTTGGAATGAGGTTTCTGAGTGGAAGTATGAAGGAGCAGTTAGCAGTTGAAGTTGCATGAAGATTGTTCAAGTCTGAAGAGTTTCTCCATTGACTTCCATGTTAAAAATGTGATGAATTATGGGATGTATCTCTGGAATTATGAAAGTTATGAATGAGAAAAGTGATAGCCATCGATTCCCGACCGAGCTGAACGTTTTGATGTTTGAACGGAGTTTCTGCGATGTGGAATGTGGGAGAAGAGGAGGTGCAAAATAACCCGGCGGAATAATAAAGAATTTCGTGCGTAGCATAACAGATGGTATGTATCAGCATTCCCACTAAATAATTCATTTACTTTTCAACAACAACAACTATAGCTTAAATCTTCCTAAAATGCAATGTTTTCTGTGTTTCACAAATCTAAACCAGAAATCTAATGATCTAGGTGTGTACTTTATTTATCTGACAGAGACTCTTGATGTCAGTTCTGAATTTGCGTCTTGATATGTTACAAAGGACAACATCATCTGCATAAAACTGAAAGCGCTGCACTAATTTCACAAACTGGACCCTCTTTAAACATGCATCTCAACACTCTGTTTCTCTTTTTTGTGGTATTGATTAAAGAAATGCCAATTACATAAATAAAAGTAATAAGACTTATCGTGACACATTTTTATCATAAATGAATAAGGGGCAGAAAACATACATACACCATATAAAAAATAAAGAAAAAAGAGAAAATTCAATAAAAATAAATTAAAAAAAGAGTCTTTGTGCTACATTAAGATCTAATTTTAAGTTGAAGAGTCTGGGGAAGTAACATTTGTATGATATAATTGTTGTTATCACGAGTAAAAACGCAGACACTGACAGGCCCCTGTGTCAACAGAGTGTTTTAAGTAGTGATTTAGAATTTGTAAAAGATTACACATCATTCAATTTTTCTGTGGAAATTCAGAAAAGGTGTGTGTCAGAGAGTGCTATGGGGGACAATAATGTATTAGCTCACATCCCTTTAAACACTAAGAATCAAACCAAACATTGTGAAAGTATGTGCCTGTGTGAGGTATGTGCGTACTTGGTGGGTGCAGGAAGGCGGTCGTCACGTTCCCTGCAGCTATGTACTCGACACATCTGGCACTGTTGGATGCTGGGAGTCTGACGTCAGCCCTCAAACAGTCTGGTGTAACCGGTGGTAAAGGGTCCAGGTTTGTCTACAGGAATGGGAACACGTAAACTTAAAGAGCCTGTGACACGATTTTCCCACATCATCCAAACCCATCAATTTGAGTAAATATTGTCCCCTTGAAAACCGTTACTGAACTGATTTTGGATATTTGTACTTTGATAACCATTAATCTGCCCTTCACTGTTGACCATTTCCTGGATCTTCTCGGGGATTCTTCAAGTCCCGCCAAATTATGGGTGACGTCAATGCGGGCACAGCGCTCCAGCTGCACCGTTCAGGATCCCAGCATCTGCATGTAAACGCACGATGGCGCACACAGCAGCAAGCTCAGACAGCGATGACAGTTTAATTTTGAACGTGTCTGAGAGCTCATATGAGGCTGAAGGATCGGTTTATTTTGTATCTGTTAGAAGTTTAGGAATTAGGTGCGTAAATATGGGCGATCATACGGTCATGTAGCCAGTGGTGGACTTGGACTAAAAATCAGCCCGGGACTCTCGACCGGCCCACTTCGGTACAACTAGTAAATTGTCAACGGGGGGAGTGGGGGATGTGCTAGTGACTTATCCGACCGGCCCACTTCGGTACCGGCCCATCGGGATTCGTCCCGATGGCCAGTCCGCCACTGCACCCAGCCCAGCCCACGTAAACTGTCAACGGGGGGAGCCTCGCTGCGGGGAAACGGTGGACCTAGTGTCCCGATCGGAGTGGGAATAATAATAATAATCCGTGCATTTTATCCATTAATTTCCCCAACATTGTGGTAAAAAAAAAACACACGTTTAATCCATGTTGGTGTAGGCCTACTACTACAACCAGTGGTGTAGTGGGGATGTTTAACTGGGTGGACGGGGTGGTGGGTGGACGGGAGACACTATGGACGCGCTCGTGAACTGTCAACCGGGGGGGGGGGGGGGGGGGGGGCTTGGGGACCTCTGTGTCGCCTGTCAGCGCAACCTACATGATGCCGTTTAGACAATATAATAATAAAGGGCGGTGCCGGCTGTCAGCGAACCGATCCGGCCTTTCTGCGCGACTATCACTCAAATGCGGGACATAGTCTCAATGTGTGGGACGCGGGATAAATAATAAAAATGCTGTGTGTGCAGTCCCGCACAGTGCGGGACACCTGGTCACACTACACACACAGTTCTGCCCCTCACACACACACGCTTCAAATCAAGTTGCATAAATGCTTGAGCTACGTTTTTATTATAATTACTGTGAAATCTGCCTATTATGTTTTCGTCATTATTACAACAAACACACACTTGCAACTGATAACACTGGCAATGATTTTAGATGTATTAGACTATTTAAAAAATAAATCATGCTTCAAATAAGTGGGGGTACGGCGTACCCCCGCGTCCAACGCCCACTACACCACTGAACTGTCTCCAACTACAAAAAGCTAAGGTTTGTTTTCTCATCAGGAAATGCAGACCGGCTCAAACAAAAGATTTTTACATCATCATCCTCACGATCATTTATATGTATGTTCGCCGAATTGACATGAAAGCACTAATAAATGTAGTTTCATCCACTTGAGTTTACAAAAATAATCGATTTGTTTTTATATCACATCCGACGGGAGGAAATTCAGCAGCTCTCACTACCGATTTTTAATCCTAATTTAATCATCATCTTCACCACGATCATTTATGTTTATGTTCGCCGAATTGACATGAAAGCACTGACAAATATGAATATACTGTAGTCAACTTCATTAAAACGTTATTAACGTGCCTAAACTCAGTAATTCACCATTTCTACGCATGACAGCACACTTTGTCCGTGTTTGGCTCTCTCGCCGCACAGTGAAGCGTTCCTGCATCGACGTCACTTCCGGCTTCCCCAAAACCTCAAAATGAGTCGAAGGAATTTTCCCGCGATGTTCGAAATTATTGATATTTATCGGAACGGTATCGCTTTTTCTTTTTTAAACTGACGGTTCGAGATTACTAGTAGCCCACTATTTCATTGCACAACAGTTGTTGGGTTCGTGTCACAGGCTCTTTAAGTTAGTTACAGCAATGAGCTCCAGCCCAACAGTTGTCCCTTTGTCTCTTTAACAAGAAACAGAACTTTTCCAGGGATGTTGGTAACTCTGTGCTTTTCTTTTGTTTGATATGCCAACGCTTTGAGTTCTAGCTAATCTGGATATTTATCTATTTTCACTGGAACTAAGTAGCTAAAAACTTTAGAAAAATGCAGAAAACTGTGCACATTTTTAGCATTAGTTTATGGTCATTGAATTAAGTAGAATCTATGAATGTTCAATTCATAAAAACTGATCACTGACATCAAGCCAAGAAAGACCAACCAGACCTATAATTAAAAACATTCACAATGCGTCAATGTCATCAGATCCACCTCAATGATGAGTGGATATTGAAGATCCTGTGATACACCTGAATGCACCACTAAAGGCTAAGTGGGTCTGGACTTTAATGTTCTTTGAAAGTGAAAATAAGCATTACCAAGGTAAAATATCCACTCCTCTTAGGCTGATACTGATATCGTATCATGGGGAAAATTCTTGAGTTGTAAGTTTTTTTGGTTCACATCTACTTCTACAGTTTTCGATCACTAAGGGTAGGCTTTCTTCACATTGACCCTGGGTTTATTGGAGGTTATTCAGTTCACCTGGATTTTAGACTTTGCAGACCATTTACATGCAAAATCTATATAACACATTACAGGAAAGGGATACCCAAAAAAGAATAATAGGGCCCCTTTAACTTAGGGCCCTTCATACAGACTTAATCATCGACGAGCTGTTAAGTTATTTTAGAAAAGGCATTTGTTCATTTTTAAACAAGCATTTTATCATAATTAAGGAGAAATATCTTCATTTTTACGGCTAATTTTGGTTACATGCAGATGGGAAATTGTTCAATGGCTTGTTCTTGGTCACTTTAAATCTGGGGGACCAGTTCCACCACATAACAAAAGTAGAGATGTCCCGATCCGATTACGTGATCGGGGCCGATCACGTGATTTTCAAAAGATCGGAATCGGGAGGAAAAAAATCGGGAATCGTTTTTTTTTTTTTTTTTTTTTTAAATACTTTTTTAAACATTTTGTATTCAATGTTAAAAAACAAAAATGACCATGTTCAAGTCTTAAAGTCATCCTGAGGCCTTAGTTTTGGTTTCAAATTCCAGAACATCATGTATGTGTTGCTTCTTTGGGGCTTGTTTTCATAGACCTGGTTGCTTATTTCTCTCAAATCTGGCAACAG
>NC_136908.1:28318043-28413697 GCF_949606895.1 Notothenia rossii
TCCCATCTCAAGTCATCTCTGGAGTGACCTCTCAAGTCACCTCTCAAGTCTCCTCTCGAGTTCCTTCTCGAGGCTCCTCTCGAGTTCCCTCTCAAGACCCTACCCTATGTCCTGTGCCGAGGGAGGTTCCGCTGGGGGTCCTGCCAACCCTATGTCCTGTCCCGTTGGGGGTCCCGCCGACTACTCTTCTGCCGGGGTTCCTGCCAACCCTATGTCCTGTGCCGTTTGAGGTTCCGCTGGGGGTCCTGCCAGCTCCATGTCCAGTCCCGTTGGAGGCCCCGCCGACTACTCTCCTGCTGGGGGTACGGCCAACCCTAAGTCCTGTCCCGTTGGGGGTCCCGCCGACTACTCTTCTGCCGGGGGTCCTGCCAACCCCTTGTCCTGTGCCGATGGAGGTTCCACTGGGGGTCCTGCCGGCTCCATGTCCAGTCCCGTTGGAGGTCCCGCCGACTACTCTCCTGCCAGGGTCCTGCCATCCCTATGTCCTGTCCCGTTAGAGGTCCCGCCGACTGCTCTCCCACCGGGGGTCCTGCCATCCCTATGTCCTGTCCCGTTAGAGGTCCCGCCGACTGCTCTCCCGCCAGGGGTCCTGCCATCCCTATGTCCTGTCCCGTTGGGGGTCCCGCCGACTGCTCTTCTGCTGGGGGTCCTACCAACCCTGTGTCCTGTCCCGTTAGAGGTCCCGCCGGGGGTCCTGCCAATCCCTTGTCCTGTCCCGTTGGGGGTCCCGCCAACTACTCTCCTGCCGGGGGTCCTGCCAATCCTATGTCCTGTTCCTCTGGGGTCCCGCCGTCTACTCTTCTGCCGGGAGTCCTGCCAACCCCTCGTCCCCCCGAGACCCCATCCTTGAACTCTGCCTTGCCCCCTCGGCCGTCCGCCCGAGTCCCCCTTTTTGAACTCTGCCTTGCCCCCGGACCGTCCGCCCGAGACCCCATCCTTGATCTCTGCTTTGCCCCCAGGCCGTCCGCCCGAGACCCCTTCCGGGTCCTCCGCTGTGCCCCTGGACTGTCAGCCCAAGCCCGTCCTCCAGACCCCCTCCACCCACCCTGTTGGCCCTAGTTGTGTAACTGTTTAATGGTGTTATCTTTATTGTTACCCCCTTCCCCGTCAATGTATAGTGTTGGTCCACAGCGCAAATGTATTAGTTTAACAAAATCTGCATCTAAAATTGTGGCATAGATGCGTTATTTTCCCCTGTGCAATTCCAGTCTCACATCTCACATCACATCGTCATAAACAAATACCGGAAACAGACCGAAAACATTTAAAAAAAAAAAAAAAAACTTTATTCCGAGTGTGCTTGCTTTTCTCTTTGAAAGTCGTCACATAACGGCATTGCAATACACTGTTCGGATGCATTAAATATTACATATCTGCCCTACTTCTCTATTTATAGAGACCTGATGAGAAGACTTCTAGACAAACGATGAGGAACTGCCGCCAACACTGAAAACGTGACGTGGATCATAAATATATCAGCAATTAAACAACATCTTACATTTCTTTTCACACAATACGTCTCCTTGCAGTATCAACACTAATTCGGCTGACTTTTATATTTGATCCAATTGGTAGATAGGCTGTATTTACACCATAAAGGTGCACAGCTGATATAAAGGGACACCTAGTGGTAAAGCATGTTATTGAATTTCATTATTTTTATTATTAGATATTAATAGGATCCCTATAAAGTATATTCATTACTCGTTATTCTCTAGTAATAGTTAATTAAAGACTGTATATAATGACTATTTTGCACATCCCTTTCAAGATTTCAAGATTTTCTAAGGTTTATTGACATATCATATACACTAACGGTGTAGTCATGCAATGAATGAAAAACTTGGGTCGCAGGTTCCTCAATAGTGCATTTCAAGACTATCAATATTTGTGCATACCTCCAGCAATGTTAACTATGTTAAAGCACTTATTTTAACTGATATTATACATATGTATTATACTCTTATAAGATGATATAGATATTTCATCTCCGGCCTTGTCAGGTATTGAACAATCAATACATAAAGAACACAGAATTATTAAATATAAAACACAGAATTTGTGTGATTATACTAAATGATTTTCAATAAACACCACTGCATATTTACAACTGTTAGACATGCTGATGTAACGCAAATGTTTCCAACTTGGGATCAATAAAGTATATCTTATCTTAAGATGATCGATGGCCACTGCCATATTTGCAAAATGTGCCTCTGAACCTTGACAAGTGCATGTTTCAGGCTTATCAATTAACAACAGGAGGGGTCACAGACCTAAGACCAGCGGTTAAATAAAGCTCTTCTGACCTTAGCTGGCATGTGGGTATATTAATGCTGCCCATTATGGGCACAAGCAATTTTCACCCATTTATTAATTATGTGTTTTAAATTTGAGTGTTTCCTATCCCATAAACATCAAGGGATGTACACAGTTTAATACTGGCAACTTCTTATTATGGGAAATACGAAAACGTCTTTTAAAACTACAACTCCCAGTAGAGACGTGCCATAGATAGAGAATATGTTGCCAAACACAAGAGCCATCATGTGTAGTTCTGGGGACGGACTGGGGGAGGGGGGGACGGGGTGGACCCGTTCAAATCCAGTTTTGGACAGTCTGCCGTGGTTCCATCCCATTTCAAGTGCTGTTCGAGGCTTGGCGTAACCCTCGGAGCACACTCTCCAATCACAGAGCTTGAGGACTATCACAGGGTTTGTCAAGCGAAGCGGAGAGAATACTTACTTCCGGGTGTAATATTCTCTAAAGCAAATGAGCTGCTCCGACCCTCGGTCCTGACGGACTCCAACTTGTGTTTATTAATCAAACAAATAAATAAACACAAGGATAATTATGTTTTATTGTTGAGTAAATGGAGAATTGCACAGGGGAAAATAACGTATCTATGCCACAATTTTAGATGCAGATTTTGTTAAACTAATACGTTTGCGCTGTGGACCAACACTATACATTGACGGGGAAGGGGGTAGCAATAAAGATAACACCATTAAACAGTTACACAACATAACATAAATAATATTGTTAGCAGCGTCCCTAGCAACCACCTTGGCAACAATGAAAACGTTGTATGGACACAATTTCCTGAAGTAATCTTCGTAATAACTAGCAAACTAAAGATCATGTACATCCACTGCACACATAATCTGAAATAACAACTCATATTTCTCGAAACAAATGACATCAAAACGCATTTTAATGGCCAAACTAACTTTAAAATAGGCATTTTCCACTGTGAATAAAAATAATTTCGGCCATGTTTTTTTTTTCTGCAGGGAGAAATTTGAAGGACTCCCGTGACATAGACGCCAGCCAATGAATGGAATGCAGTTGGAGGTCAACCAATCACAGAGTTTGAGAACTAATCACGGGGCTTGTCAAACAGAGCACATGGTGTAGTCCTAAACGATAGCTGGGGATTCTGAGTAGTGTAGTGTCTTCTGCCATCCTTTACTCCGAAAAAATATTTGTTTTTCCGAAACCATCCATCCATCCATCTTCTCCCGCCAGCGAAGAGATATAATCCTTCCACCTGGTCCTAGGTCTACCCCTCGGTCTCTTCCCAGCTGGACGTGCCTGGAACACCTCCCTAGGGAGGCGCCCAGGTGGCATCCTAACTAGCTGCCCAAACCACCTCAACTGGCTCCTTTCGATGCGAAGGAGGAGCGGTTCAACTCCGAGTCCCTCCCGGATGACTGAACTTCTCACCTTATCCCTAAGGGAGACACCAGCCACACTGCGGAGAAAACCCATCTCGGCCGCTTGTATCCGCGATCTCGTTCTTTCGGTCATGACCCATCCTTCGTGACCATAAGTGAGGGTAGGAATGAAAATGGCTCGGTAGACAGAGAGCTTTGCCTTCTGGCTCAGCTCTCTTTTCGTCACAATGGTGCGGTAAAGCGACTGCAGTACCGCTCCCGCTGCTCCAATTCTCCGGCCCATCTCACGCTCCTTTGTTCCCTCACTCGAAAACAAGACCCCGAGATACTTTAACTCCTTCACTGGGGGTAAGGACTCATTCCCTACTTTGAGTGGACAGTCCATCGGTTTCCTGCTGAGAACCATGGCCTCAGATTTGGAGGTGCTGATCCTCATCCCAGCCGCTTCACACTCGGTTGCGAACCGATCCAGTGAGTGCTGAAGGTCGCAGACCGATGAAGCCATCAGAACCACATCATCTGCAAAAAGCAGTGGTGCAATCCTTAGTCCACCGAACTGCAGACCCCCTCCCCCACGACTACGCCTGGAAATCCGATCCATGTATAATACAAACAGGATTGGTGACAAAGCGCAGCCCTGGCGGAGGCCAACCCTCACCGGAAATGGGTCTGACCCCCTCACCCCATACTCCCGCAGCACCTCCCACAGTAACTCCCTTGGAACTCGGTCATACGCCTTCTCCAAGTCTACAAAACACATGTAGACCGGATAAGCGTACTCCCAGGCCCCCTCCAGGATAATTGCGAGAGTAAAAAGCTGATCCGTTTCTCCGAATCGAAGGGGAAAAATACAAAAGCATTGCACACAATTTAAACCAATCAATGTTGGGTAATTAACAAGGATAATCTGGTGTTTTTTAGTCGATGAGTAGTGCAGATATCACTGTAAAATCAATCGACAGTAAGGGGAATACTTACTTCCGGGTGTACAATTCTCCGTTATCCAATGGGAATGGACGCTCACATTGCCTTTAAGGGCAGCCGACACAAACGAATGCCGTGCTTCCATGAGCGTCAAATCCCGCCGCAGATGGAAATACATTGCAATCAGTTGAAAGCTATTTGCGTCCCTTTATGAAGCTGAAGGAGCCTAGGAGCGTCACAACTGCACGCCACGGGACCCTGACCAAGCGTCGCTCCTGGACGATTATAGAGTGAGAGTGTGTTGCCAAGGAACAAGGGGACCGTGCGGCAGAGTTTCAGTTAGATTTTTTTTCACCGGTCAACATGTCCGTTAAAGTTTAAATCTCCCGGACAAAATTAGAAAAGTGCCGGTCAAAGGTCTTTTTTGTTATTTATTGAGCTTTAAAGCAAATAAATAATGACTCTATACAATCATATAAGAATAAAACACGGAGGACGGAGATCTCTTTTTCTCCCCCTCTTCTGACAGCCCAGCAGCTGATCTCAGAGCACGCTCTCCTCTCCTGCAGGGGGGCGTGGTCAGCTGCAGCTCATTTGCATCAAAGCTATGTCACAAAATCAGCCCTTGCAAAAACAGGGCTGGAAAAAGCAAATAGAGCGAAATGAGGCATGACTAAAATGCAGTTTGGTATTTTGAAAAAAAACTATATTTATATACTTTATATATATATATATATATATATATATATATATATATATATATATATATATTGTTCAAATATAGCATGATAGGTCCTCTTTAAAATACTGTATTTACTTTATTCGGGGCGAAGTCAAACAAGTAGAGATATTTAAATGTGGTGTTCTAATAAAGAAATGTATGACAAACTTGTTAGAGAAGTCAGAGTTTAAAACACTTTAAATAAATGTATTTTATGCTGAATCTTCCGCTTTCTTTGCCTTCTCACTACCATGCTTTCATGATAAACATCTGCTGTCACTTTGGGTCAAACTTGGACTGCTGTAGTTTTTTTACTCGTTAAGGTTTCCAGATGAATGGCTTCTGTTGACTGCCCTATTTAAATGTCCTATGACATGCTTTTCCGGTTATTACCCATGTGTTATGTAGCTTTTTTTTTCTTTCTTTCAGATTTGTATTTTGCAATATTTTTGGCACTTGTACAAAGATGAGCCCAAGATGATGCAGGTGTTTCTTGGACTGGATATTTACTCGTACAGGTTTGTGTCAATGTGTTGTCACTGGCTGATTCAGTTCCTTACATATAAATAAAGTGAAAACAACACTGTCTGCTGGTACCAAAGACTCACTATGTTGATTATTCTAAGATGGATTCTTGTGGAAGTTTGTGGGGGATAAAGGAAACGACCAAAGATGAGGCATTTGGAGATAATAGGGCTGATGCATGTTCTTACAAACGTTGAGTCTAGACCGTTTAGGGAACATTTAACATAATTCTAGTGAATCGCTGCTGTTCTTAAAAAAGATTTCCACATACGAATCACAAGTCAAGTCAAGTTTTAGAGAGCCAGCATGAATGAAACCAGAAACCAAACATCTAAGTAGCTAAATGTATATCTAATGAGCTAACCAATTTTACTGAAAACTGGCCGTCTCTGAAGAATCAAACCAATTCAATCATTTTTCACACTGAGCCAACAGTCTCTCCACCTCCTGCTTCACTGCCAAATCTCCCCTCGACTCCTTCTGAAACTCTCAGAAAAACTATGAACAGCACTGTGTTAAATGTCCCATGTCATGCTTTTCCGGTTATTATCCGCCCCCTTGTGTCTTATGTAGCTTTTTCTGCATGTAAACGGTCTGCAAAGTCACAAACCCTCAAAATACACCCTGCAGCGATAAAAACTCTAACATTGAAAATACCTGTCTGTGCTGCCCCAGAACCAACCCGGTATCACGGCAAGACGTGAACATGTGACGATTTACAATGCTGGGAGACGTGAAGATGTCACGATTTCGTCCCTTCAAACGTGACAGTTACACGGTATTGTTAACATGGCCCAACCAGTGGAGCTATACCCGGAAATGCCAAGCAAATGCTACCCCGACGGTCGGTTGTTATTGTCAATATTAATATAATAATGATTTATTTTTTAATAGTCACACTCGATTACGTCAATTTTCTTGTTGCCCCTGCTGGTTGACACCTCTTTTAGCAGAAACAAAGGCTACATTAATGTATTAAATCGATGTTAATCCATGTGTGTGGATGTGGAATTAATGGACGTGACGTTGTGCAATTGCATTGCCAGGCAACAGCTTCGGTTCATGTTAATTTACAAACTCTTCAACTAGAACCGTAGTTATATTTAAAAACATTTTAGAAGGCCTCACAAAATACGTTAATGCAAATTAAAATGTAAATGTGAAGGAATGTGTGTATAACAAAATACATCCATCATAAAAAATACCGGAAACAGACGTAGGCAAGGTCCTCAGCTCGGTGATTCGATGGTTTAGCCGCAATGCACGTTGGGAAATGGTGTTTATGCGATGTGAAACCGAAAACATTTTTTAAAAATAAAATAATACTTTATTCCGAGTGTGCTTGCTTTTCTCTTTGAAAGTCATCACATAACGGCATTGTGATATACGGTTCGGCTGCATTAAATATTACATATCTGTTGTAGTTCTCTATTTATAGAGCCCTGATGAGAAGACTTCGAGACAAACAGGAAGAACTGCCGCCAAAACTGACGTGGCGTGGATCATAAATATATCATCAATTAAACAAGATCAACGGCTAAACCATCGAATCACCAAGCTGAGGACCTGCATGATCTATTTGTTATTTGAGAGAAACACATCATAGGCATGTTTTTATATATTTTTATATATCCGAGACCCATAATATATGCCTAAAAATAGCATGATATGTGCACTTTAAATAAAGTTCAGTTGAGGTTAGAACAGCTCTTATTCAGAACAGAGGATATCTATTTTTAGCACAGTACAAAAGGTGAGACATCAGACAACAGAGGAACTAACTCAGCTGCCAGGGTTCTCACACGCACCAATCCCTGGCAGCACATCACCCCCACTCTCTTCAACCTCCACTGGCTCCCGGTCAAGTCCCGCATCACTTACAAACTCCTCCTCCTCACCTACAAAATCCCTCCATGCCCTCTCCCCTCAGTACCTCACAGATCTCCTCCACCCATACATCCCGTCCCGCACCCTTCGATCCTCAGACTCTGGCCTGCTCTCCATTCCACCTTCACGCCTCTGCACCTTCGGGGACCATGCCTTCAGTGTCGCTGCCCCCACCCTCTGGAACTCCCTCCCTGCAGAAATCCGCAACGCCCCTTCTCTCAACATCTTCAAATAAACCCTTTAAACTCATCTGTTCAACATCGCCTTCCAACAATAACTCAATCTCCCCACCACTTACACTTCCATTTCTGCCCCCTGTTTTATGTTTATGTTTTTATGTTTTTATATTTTTTGTCTTGTCCTTGTATGTTTCTTTGTAAAGCGACCTTGAGGTTATGAAAGGCGCTATATAAATTCAAGTTATTATTATTATGACAACAGAGAGTTCATTAATGTTGGCTTGGTCTGTTTCGGTTTGGTGACACATCATAAACAATAAAATATTACAAAATGGAGCTGTTCATATTGTTGCTAGGAAACAGGGAAGGGCTCTTTTTTTTAGGAAATAAGGGGAAACAAAGGCTGTTTTCATGCATGTAGCAACACGTTAGGCTTGGGGCATTGGGCTCATCACTAAGAGTATCATAAAAATACTGTCAGAACTTGCCCGCAACAGCATTTTTTTTAAATTAGTGCGAATGCTATTTATAGCATTCCATTATAGTTATTCAAATCTTTATTCTTCCCCTTATTAGTGTGAATGTTGTTTACAGCATTCCACTATAGCTCTTCAAATCTTTATTCTTCCCCTTAAACTTATTTCAACCAATACTTTGGTTCTCCATAACTTCAGCTTACTTTCAGCAACAGGAACCATTCAAATATTAAACTATTCAGCCTTTTTAGGAATCAATGGCAAACCTTCAACTTTTTAAAAATATGTTATACTTTTTGAAATATTCAGCTTTTTAAACTCTTTTTTTAACATGGAATTCAATGGGACGACTCTTAAAATCCTCTTTTCCTACACCTTACGCCAAATGCTTCTCCTTCCACTGATCCATTGATATCTTTTACTCTTTTTGAGATATTTAACTTAGTTAGGAGCTTGTTAGAGAGGCCTTTTTCAGATTTTAACATTGGTGTGTATTGCGCAGCTCATTAAGTCTAGAGTGCTTTGATCTCAAAACAGAGTGCAGGAGTGCTTGAAATCTCCCGAAAAATTGTTTTAAACCTGCCATAATTCCCAAACCCTACACTTCTCAGACATATTTTTTCATGAAAAACGTAGGAAAACCTCTCATAGGTTGGAACATTTAAAAAAAAATAAGAACAAATATTAAACAAAATGCCTCTTGAGGGCATGAAGAGACAAAAAGTCCACCCAGCTCCCAATTGATTCCCATGTTAAAAAAATCTGGATCTTTTTTCAGAAGAGAGAGAAGTACACTTTAGACAAACTGCTCTCATCTTCACATTTACCACACAAAACCCAAAAAACAAACACATATCAGTTCATTGGGGTTCCCTAATGCTCACGGTCTGTTCATTTTTTGATAGGAGCGATAGTTTTTGAACAGGTGGCAAAATTGTCAGATATGATCCTCAATGCATTCTTAATGACACTCAGTGCTGCAGCTGGTAACCATGGTGTTGCTGGGCAGATTGAAAGCTTTGATCTCTGGGCTCACACAGGTGTTATGATTATTTGTAATGATTAGGTGCTCAGCACAGAAACAAACACTGACAAACACACTGGACTTTAACAGACTGTCTCAGCCTATTCTTTTCTGTCTGATGGAGACTTCATACTGACTTCAACAGGTTCCACATATTTTTTACATTATTGGTGACTTATGGTTTTAGTCGAAAAGTTTGCAGTCAAAATATTCTGTTGCTTTCCCAGGCCTTTTTACTTTCTTTTCTCTTCTAAATACAAATTCATTCGCCACTACTTACATCTGATATTTAACCCCTTCAGCCTATTTTCAGCTGCAGAAACCATTCAACTATTACATTATTCAGCTATTTCAGGATATCAAGGCTATACATGTTGTTGTTGTTTATACCTTTTTTTAAACCTTTTCTTTTAAATATTAAGCTTTTTCTGCATTTTTGTAGCTGAAAGCAGCTACCATTCAGCTAATAAGATAATCAGCTTTTTCTGCATTTTCAGCTAAATTCAGCCATAAATGTTCACAGCATTCGCACGCATTTTCTGCAGGAAGTGCATTTTCTAGTTACTGTCTGAAATACACAGTAACCTTTTGCATTATGCACTGGCCTGCAGCGGGGGCACTGATGGAAAAGTGATTTTAAGCCCATAAAAATGCTGCTGTTTTAGCCAGGTTTCCAAATATGCATCTCTTTACCAATGGCGCAACAGCAGAAATTGATTTTGTGTTTTTTGGTTAAGGAAAATGAACCTGGTGCTGTTAAACTAGGTTAGCTACATTAGCTAGTTAGTAGGGGTGTAACGGTTCACAAACTTCACAAATTTCGGTTCGGTACGTACCTCGGTTTTTAGGTCACGGTTCGGTTCAGTACGTTTTCGGTACAGCAGAAAAAATTATCACAAAACATAAAATATATATATATATGTTTTTATTATTATTAAACTGTGCATAATGTATTCACTCAAATAATTACAAAATAAAATAAAATAAACATTAAGGTGCAGCATTTCGAGGAACTGAAATAATCTGTATTTGAACGTTACTGTACTAGTACTCACAAAATATAAACCATTAGTTTTGGGTTTTTAATTATTATTAAACTGTGAATATTCACTCAAATAAATACAAAATATCATAAAAATAAACATTAAGGTGCAGCATTTCGATGAACTGAAATGTATTTGAACTGTACTGTACTAGTAGCTAAGCAGCCAGTTTGACATTATGACTTGCTTGTCATTGTATTTTCATGTTTTTTTTAAGAAAAATTAACTTGTCCACATTGCTTGCTAAAAGGGTAGATCTGCTGGCACTAGCAATGTCTCCTGCTGTGGAGAACACCCTCTCGCTAGGGACAGAGGTAGCAGATACAGCCAGGTAGCGCTTTGCTAACATGGCAACATGTCTTTTTTCTTTTGGTACCGGTGATATTCACGTTCGGGTGATGCCTTTTCAAATGAGTGTGCACTGTGCAAGTTTGATGTATTGCCAGCCGCGTAACCAATTTTAGTTGAACAATGCCGACAAACAGCTTTGGTTCGGTCCACCTGTCTTTGTCCGTCATCCTTGTACGTAACTGCGAAACCAAAATGTTCCCAAACGGGAGACTTCAATGATGCTGGAGGATTTTCGAGCTCAACTTTATCTGCGTTCACCATTTCAACAGTTCCTCAAATTACTGACTACATTTGAACGCATCCCTCTGACCAGCTCTCATAGTATGCCTCTCGTCCAATGAAATGACTTGCTCGCTCTATGACGCGTTGAACCCAATGTGAGCTAATTACTCTGAATGCTGCAATGCAGCACCTGAGATTACTTCCAAAAATGTGTTCACGTTCTCAATTTTTTACGTTTAACGTTATATTCGTTCGGTACACTTCGGTACACACGTGTACCGAACCGAAGGGCCCGTACCGAATAATTTCGATACGTGTACCGTTACACCCCTACTAGCTAGCTTATAGCGAATCTGCAATAATATAGCCCCATTTAATCTGCAATCACATTGTTAGAATAAGCCAATAACAGTTACATTTTAGGTACATCTCCAATAATAGTTCAGTTGGCCAACTTTATAATCCCTGAACATCAACAAGCGCTCCGGTCCCACCTGTGTGTTGAGGAATATTTTTGCTTAGGTGTTAGCCTTTGATCTAGGTCCTCATTATTTATTATTTTTCTCTGTCCTCATGGCTCAGGCATGTAACCTGGGGGAGTTTCCGTTATCTCTCTCACATAGAGGCAGCTCTGTCTCTTTCTATTATTAGCATATAAGAGACCCGTGAGTCCAGCATAACAGATGTGCAAGTCTCTGGCAGACAACCTTAAGTTATGGACAAACAGTTCTGTTGCCCTGCTTGTTTATTCTTAACATGAAGAATGTTGATTTATTATTTCTGAACTAGTTCAAATATCTGACTAGGGGAAAGATTCTTCAGAATTGTTTTGGGCAATCGCTGTGTCGCCTCGTGGCTGCAGCAAATGTTTTTGTCAATTCTCCGGCCGTAACATAAAATAAACCTTCAGCTGTTTGGCATCAAGTTCCAGCTCTCCCGTGTTTTGTTGTGTTTGGACTCCATTGCACCAAAAGCTTCCATTACACTGCTTGCATCACTTTTTGGTGTCCCTGATTTTGTTGATTTTTGAGCGTCTTGCAACGTTTATTCATTTGCATCGTTTTGTATTTGCAGCATTTCATTTATAATGTGCTTTTAAAAACAAGCTGCGCATGTTTCGTCAAGTTGATGAAGATTTTTCTTCATTTGCATGTGTTTTCTCACATAACTGTTTTTTTATTTGCATCCTTTTTGAAGCGCGTTTCTCCGAATGGTGAAAAGTGTTTTGGGCTGTTGTAGCGTGTGTGCACCTGTCGTCCACCATAGGTTTGGCATATGGTCTGTAACTTTTGTTAACATTGAATAGTAAAACTGAAACTTTTCAATCACATATTCTATTTACTAATAATTAATTTAATTGTGATAATACCTACCAGGGCATCACATGTGCATCCCAGGCTGTCTGTAGGCTTGAGACTGATCAGAGGACAGCTAGTCGGTCCACTCCGCTCTTCAGGATGCGCTGGTATAAAATAGGGTTCCCTGAGGACATGGTTCATACTGCCGTGGGTCCCGTTGTTCTCAATTGGAGTGATCTGCAAAAGGTCTGCACGGAACAGTGACTGTTTAGTTTTGTAGACCACTGTGAACAGTTCATATTTTAAATTCAAGGTTTTCAGAGCCGGAGATCTAGCATTGTATAAGTGTAGCCTTTGGTCTATGTTGAGGTCCTGTCGTTTCTTACAAGTAAAATTATCGATTATACCCCCAACTAAACACATAACAGTCTGCATTTTACTTGGATGCTTACAGTGAGATAAGAAACACCCATAGCAGAGGTTGCACTAGACTTTTTCGCTGCCCGTCATTTTGACGGACAGGATCGTAACATTTTCGTCAAAATCCAGTATTACCCGTCGGCCTTTACACAACTCTAACGAGGGGGGGGGGGGGGAAGAGAGAGCACGCTAGTGAACTGTCAACAGGGGGCGGCGCCGTGTTATGCATGCCCACTGCACCTCGCGGGAGCACGCACAGCGTAAAACCAAAACTCACAGACATTTCAATGATTTGTACGGCAAAGTTAGGTTTGGAAACGGTATCATTTCCTTTTTGGCGGGCATGCATAACACGGAGCCTCGCTGCGGGGAAGCTTTGGCGCTGTTCCGAGTTTGTTCTAATCTGTCAAAATGATGAAATGCTTTCAGATTTTTCCATTATTGTTAAAAAAGATATTCGGTTAACGCGACCTCTGACACATAGACTCACCACACATGAGATTGTATAGCTCAATGTTGGAGAAAGGTTCAATTTCTGTTACGTTCTTGAACTTGGGTCCGTAACTGACAAACATGGCCTGTAAGAAAAAAGGGAGGGAGACATTTGAAACCTTTGGGTTATAGGGTGAACACAATAAAAAACATTAAAAAAATAATTGAAATTAGAAACGAATTGAAAACCAGAGAGAAAACAATTGAAATGATACAGATACTTTTCTATACATTGTAATATTAGGTAGACTTTGTGGAGGGCTTATAGAACATAGTTTCAGTTCTCACGTGCATGCTCTCGGCATCGTTGTCATAGCCGTGAGTGCCGCCGGAGCAGAATGAGAGAGATCCTGGATATCTATGGAGAATCCAGAACAGATTTAAGTTTTAATAAAAATGAATCAGATAAGAAACGTGCAGAGAGAGAGGAGAAAGGAATGAACTCTATTGGTAGAGGATTTTAAACAAAGGACCAGGTGTGCTTATTAAATATCCCTGATTTCAATTTGTGCTTTGAAAACCCCTCCAGAGACTGATATTGAACTTCTTGGGCAAAAAGAATAATGGCCATATAATAGGGGTGTAACGGTACACGTACCCGTACCGAAATTATTAGGTACGGGCCCTTCGGTTCGGTACACGTGTGTACCGAAGTGTACCGAACGAATATAACGTTAAACGTAAAAAATTGAGAACGTGAACAACTTTTTGGAAGTAATCTCAGGTGCTGCGCCGCAGCATTCAGAGTAATTAGCTCACATTGGGTTCAACGCGTCATAGAGCGAGCAAGTCATTTCATTGGACGAGAGGCATATTATGAGAGCTGGATAGAGGGATGCGTTCAAATGTAGTCAGTAATTTGAGGAACTGTCTAAATGGCGAACGCAGATAAAGTTGAGCTCGAAAATCCTCCAGCATCATTGAAGTCTCCCGTTTGGGAACATTTTGGTTTCGCAGTTACGTACAAGGATGACGGACAAAGACAGGTAGACCGGACCAAAGCTGTTTGTCGGCATTGTGTTGAGGCAGAATCTCTGCTTCGCGCCGTTCCTCTATGAGTTTGTTTTAAAAGAAGGAAAAGTCAAAGCACCAGGATAAGGGTTAAACAATAATCTGCTTTAATGGTAAAAAGATACAATACATCACCCAATCTCCTATTCACCTAATCACGAAGCTCTCTGCAGAGTACTCCGGGCTCAGGTTCTACCACCGTGTGATATACGTACCACGACAGCCAGTCAGAAACAAGAGCGCCGATCTTCAAAATGATCACAACATTTATACACAGGTGGGGAGGAGTTTTATCGCTTGCTCTTCCCTAGCTATTTGTTATTGGCGAGTTCACTTCTGAGCGAGCTAGCCAGTGAGTTGGCAGTGTTCCATTGGTCGGTTTCACTTCTGGGCGGGACCCCAAGCAGTGAGTCAGCAGTTTGTTGATTCCATCTGTTGCTTCACAGTGTATGTGTGTGTGTGTGTGTGTGTGTGTCCCTCTGCCCTTAGGCAGATCCCCCAATCAATGATTTGGAGTCATGACAGAGGACTCTTTGACAGGACACATACTCATTCCCCCTAAACATCTTCAACACACATCTTATCTTTAACAGAAGTTAATTGTTCTTGTCGCTTAATGGCTTCTGTGAACTTCCTTTCACCTTGAAGTCAACTTACTAGGAATGAATACATTTTATTGATAAGCTCAAAAGGACCTTTATCTTGTTTACTGCTGGGTGACCCAAGTCTCAAGGCCTGCAGGATGCGCATCATTAACTACAAGACTTTAACTGCCTTATCTGAAAATGTATCTGGTAATTCCCCTGTTAATTGCAAGGATTTTTGATAATTAACAGAGAGACCCTAGGGGCCTCTTCTTGGTATCTGCTAGGCAGAAGTCACTCAATGCATAAATCACAAGTTTAACACACATTCTATATAAGGTGATATTAAAATGAATATACCAGATTGAACTTTCCTGCCATAACACGTTACTTTAATACTTCAAATAATTCAAACAATACTTCAATTGTTCAACTAAAATTGGTTACGCGGCTGGCAATACATCCAACTTGCACACTCATTTGAAAAGGCATCACCCAAACGTGAATATCACCGGTACCAAAAGAAAAAAGACTGAAGTGCAAAGCCAACTCCCGCTAGCATTTAAGCCTCCACCATTCGCAAAAAGTTCAGACCAAGCCAAAGCTATTACAAACGCCAAATATCCTTATGTTGCCATGTTAGCAAAGCGCTACCCGGCTGTATCTGCTACCTCTGTCCCTAGCGAGAGGGTGTTCTCCACAGCAGGAGACATTGTTAGTGCCAGCAGATCGGCCCTTTCAGCAAGCAATGTGGACAAGTTGATTTTTCTTTAAGAAAACATGAAAATACAATGACAAGCAAGTCATAATGTCAAACTGGCTGCTTAGGTACTAGTACAGTACAGTTCAAATACAGATTATTTCAATTCATCGAAATGCTGCACCTTAATGTTTATTCTATGATATTTTTGTATTTATTTGAGTGAATATTCACAGTTTAATAATAATTAAAAACCCAAAACTAATGGTTTATGTTTTGTGAGTACTAGTACAGTAACGTTCAAATACATATTATTTCAGTTCATCGAAATGCTGCACCTTAATATTTATTTTATTATATTTTGTATTTATTTGAGTGAATACATTATGCACAGTTTAATAATAATAAAAAAATATATATATATATTTTATGTTTTGTGATAATTTTTTCTGCTGTACCGAAAACGTACCGAACCGAACCGTGACCTAAAAACCGAGGTACATTTCCGAACCGAAATGTTTGTGAACACCCGTTACACCCCTACCATATAAACACATGAGTAAAGTCTTATTCTGCTTTCATGTCTGACCCAGGTCTAATCTGTCGTAATGTCTCCCAGTCAGTTTCCTACATTATTATTCACCAATAGGGATGGGTATCGTTAGGATGTTATCGATACCAATACCGATACTGCTTATCGATACCGGTATTTTTTGATACTCTTATCGATACTTTACAATAATTTGGTGCTCAAAATTATAGACATGATTACAAGATGTGAAGATTAAACAACAGTCATTTTATCATAATTAATTTGTATTTCTTATTTAATGTAACTTTTTCAATGTCATACCAAGCAGGTATGAGTGTGTGGAAGGGGGGCGGTAATTAGGGGCAGTTCATGAATCCATGTAAACATGACATGATATGATATATATATATATGACATGATATATTTTAATATAATTCAATTCAATATTTTAATTTCACCTTTTTACTTTACCTTATGTTTTATTAATATTTTTGTTTTATTTTATTTGGTCTCTAAGAAAAACACAATGTTCCCCTTGTCTAAATAAAGTAATTCTGATTCAATGATTTTGATTATGGATATATATTGTTATCATTCACTGACGTCTCGTGTTGGCTTGTCTATCCTCCCTTCTAAACTGTGGTGTATTTCAACCCGGTCTCACGGCATTTCGTGTTATAGTCACAACATTTAATCTATTGATTCGTGTTCACCAACACGATTTTCCCCTTCTTTTCGTGTCATACAGAACGATTTTAAAAGCAATGTATTTCTATTGGTAGTGTGTTTCGTGCCTGCAACACGTATTTTTGTCCGGTCCGGTCTTGGATGACCGGAAGCTGTGTGGTTCATAAAAACATTTTCTTACTCAATATCAAGCCACGATTATTGTTTTTTTTAAATCGTATAATATCGGACTTTTAAAAAAAAAAATCTTTCTAAATGTGTTATTATTTTCTAAATAACACACTGTTATTTACTCAACAATAGCACACAATTATCCTTGTTTTTATTTATTTGTTTAATTCTATAATCTCAGATTTTTTTGGCGTCCGTCAGGAACTGAATTTCCAAATAAAATAACCGGAAACAGATACTGTCACACTCCTAGGTTTATGTCACGGTTTTAGTGTTGTCTGTCTGGTTATGGGTTTTGTAAGTCTGTTCATTCGGTGTTTTGTCTTCCTCCTTGTGTTTTGTCTGGTCGTTAGTTTCCCTGGTGTGTCTGATTGTCTCATTGTGTTCACCTGTTGCCCTTTTGTTTCTCCCTCCCCTGCCCAGCTGTGTCTTGTCCTGTGATTACCCTTCTGTGTATTTAGTCTAGTCTTCCCCCTGTGTTCCATGTCGGTTCATTGTTTCCCCTCCATGTTATTCCAGGGTCTGTGTTCCTTGTGCTGCTCATTTGTTTTTTGGATATTTTGGATACTGCCTTTTTTGCCACAGCTTTTATTATTTTAATAAAGCTCGCTTTTCGTTAATACTGCTTTTGGGTCCTACCTTTTCCACGCATCCTGACAGAATGAACCGACCAACAATGGAGCCAGCAGATTTTTATTTTTATTTGTACTTGTTCTCCCTCGAGTACACTCTTCAGTGTCATTATGCTGAATGGAGTAGAACCTCGGCTAAAAGGGACAAAGAGGCTGTCCTCAAAAAGACACAAATGAAGGTGGACAACGTGCCATGGTTGAGAAGCTCATTGCCTGAGTTTCTCAGAATTTTTTCTCGTAGCCCTGAGTGCCAGTCTCCATTCTCTGACCCTTTCTTGGGATCACGCCTGGCGTTTGGAGGTCTACGGAGCCTCCAAAAGACCTCTAAAAGACGCAAGGTCAGGAAGCCTGCTCGTACTCAGGTACCGGTCCTAGCAGTCATGGTTCTGGCTCCAGTGCCGGCCCCAGCAGCCATGGTCCCTTGTCCAGAACCGGACCTTACAGCCATGTTTCCGTGCTCCATTGCCGGCCCACACAGTCATGGTACCATACTCCAGTACCATCCCACACAACCATGGTTCTGTGTTCCGGTTCCTTGCCCAGCAGCCATGGTTCCTGCTCCAGTGCCAGCCCCAGCAGCCATGGTCCCTGCTCCAGAACCGGAACTTACAGCCATGTTTTCGGCTCCAGTACTGGCTCTCCGGCCGACGCCAGCTCCCCGTGTCCTGTCGGCGTACCAGCCGACTCCAGCACCCCGTTTCCTGTCGGAGTACCGACCGTCTCAAGTCACCGCTCCAGTTCCCTCTCAAGTCTCCTCTCAAGTCTCCTCTCAAGTCCCCTCTCGAGTTCCCTCTCTAGTCCCCTCTCAAGTCACCTCTCGAGTCCCCTCTCAAGTCACCTCTCGAGTTCCCTTTCAAGTCTCCTTACAAGTCAACTCTCGAGTTCCCTCTCAAGTCACCTCTCGAGTTCCCTCTCGAGTTCCCTCTCAAGTCCCCCCTCGAGTTCCCTCTCGAGTTCCCTCTCAAGTCCCCCCTCGAGTTCCCTCTCAAGTCCCCTCTCAAGTCCCCTCTCGAGTTCCTTCTCAAGTCCCCTCTCGAGTCCCCTCTCAAGTCTCCTTACAAGTCAACTCTCGAGTTCCCTCTCAAGTCAACTCTCGAGTTCCCTCTCAAGTCACCTCTCGAGTTCCCTCTCAAGCTCCCTCTCGAGTCTCCTCTCGAGTCCCCTCTCGAGTTCCCCCTCGAGTCCCCTCTCCAGTCACCTCTCAAGTCTCCTCTCAAGTACCTTCTCGAGTTTCCTGTCTAGTCCCCTCTCCAGTCACCTCTCAAGTCTCCTCTCAAGTACCTTCTCGAGACCCCTCTCGAGTTCCCTCTCTAGTCCCCTCTCAAGTCACCTCTCGAGTTCCCTCTCAAGTCTCCTTACCAGTCAAATCTCGAGTTCCCTCTCAAGTCCCCTCTCGAGTTCCCTCTCAAGTCACCTCTTGAGTCTCCTCTCAAGCTCCCTCTCAAGTATCCTCTCGAGTTCCCTCTCGAGTTCCCTCTCGAGTCCCCTCTCGAGTCCCCTCTCGAATTCCCTCTCAGGTCCCCTCGAGTCTCCTCTCGAGCTCCCTCTCAAGTATCCTCTCGAGTTCCCTCTCGAGATACCTCTCGAGTCTCCTCTCGAGTTCCCTCTCGGGTCCCCTCTCGAGTCTCTTCTCGAGTCCCCTCTCAAGTCAACTCTGGAGTCCCCTCTCAAGTCCCTACCCAATGTTCTGTTCTGCTGGGGGTCCTGCCAGCTCCATGTCCAGTCCCGTTGGGGGTCCCGCCGACTACTCTTCTGCCGGGGGTCCTGCCAACCCTATGTCCTGTCCCGTTGGGGGCCCCGCCGACTACTCTTCTGCCGGGGGTCCTGCCAACCCTATGTCCTGTGCCGTTGGAGGCCCCGCCGACTACTCTCCTGCCGGGGGTCCTGCCAACCCTGTGTCCTGTCCCGTTGGAGGCCCCGCCGACTACTCTTCTGCCGGGGGTCCTGCCAACCCTATGTCCTGTGCCGTTGGAGGCCCCGCCGACTACTCTCCTGCCGGGGGTCCTGCCAACCCTGTGTCCTGTCCCGTTGGAGGCCCCGCCGACTACTCTTCTGCCGGGGGTCCTGCCAACCCTATGTCCTGTGCCGTTGGAGGCCCCGCCGACTACTCTTCTGCCGGGGGTCCTGCCAACCCTATGTCCTGTGCCGTTGGAGGCCCCTGCGACTACTCTTCTTCCGGGGGTCCTGCCAACCCTGTGTCCTGTCCCGTTGGAGGCCCCGCCGACTACTCTTCTGCCGGGGGTCCTGCCAACCCTATGTCCAGTTCCGTTGGAGGTCCCGCCGACTGCTCTTCTGCCGGGGGTCCTGCCAACCCTGAGAGCCGTGGTCTTCGCCCTCGAGCCCAGCCCCCTGAGTGCCGCGGTCTTCGTCCTCGGGCCCGGCCCCCTGACTCTTCCTGCCGCTGCCTTCGCCCTCATGCTCGTCCCCCTGAGTTCGCCCGCTGTGTTATTCGCCCCTCCATGGACTCTGCCTTGCCCCCGGGCCGTCCGCCCGAGACCCGTCCTCCAGACCTCCTCCAGTCACCCTTTCTTGGCCCTAGTTAAAATAATACTTTAATCCGAGTGTGCTTGCTTTTCTCTTTGAAAGTCATCACATAACGGCATTGCAATACACGATTCGGCTGCGTCACATATTACACATCTGCCGTAGTTCTTTATTTATAGAGCCCTGATTAGAAGACTTCTAAACAAACTGTAAGAACTGCCACCGAATCTGAATACGTGACGTGGATCATACATATATCAGCGCAATACGTCTTCTTGCAGTATCAACATTAATTAGGCTGACTTTTATATTTGATCCAATTGGTAGATAGGTTATATTTATACCATAACAGTGCACAGCTGATAGAAAAGGACTTGGCGTTTTTAAAGATAATACTGATTTTCTTTGAATATAAGAATGTAAATACTGAGTTGAAAAAATAGTCAGGGGTTTTGGGTGATGGGAGACACATCTATGGATTCAGAATTTCAATAGCGTACAATTAAATGACGGATATACCTTTCTGTCTGTGATGTTTTACAAATCAGATATTAATGTGTAGAAGTAAAACATGAGAAATAGTATAGCAATATCCTGTAAAATTATGTGAAAACATGAATAAAACTACACATCTTCAGATGTTATACATACATAAGTGTCCTACACTAATAATAAACAATTATTATGGGATTGTATGCTGTGTGTGCCTTACTGTATGTGCACCGCCTAGTGGTTAAAGCACGTTATTTACTTTTTTTTTTAATGTTATATTTGATGAAAAAAATATTAAGAGTAGATACAAAATAGGGAGAAAGTAGAAGGTCAATGATAGAAATATAAAAAATCAAGAAGATACTGTAAGTGATCTCAACAATATAACAGTTTAGTGCCGGATGTACAAAGATATTAATAGGAGGATGTGCAAAACAGAAAAATGAATTAACCTTTATTCAAACATTAAAGAATACTTTAGGTTAAGGTCTTCTTTTAAATAAGAAAAAAGCGTTGGGGTATCTACAGATATATATTAAGCCTGACAAAGTACTTAACGTCTAATATATTGCTTTCCTGCAATGTTAACTACAGATGTAGCACTCCAGATAGGACTCACATGGGTGTGTCCCAGTCAAAAGCCCAGCGGATCCCAGTGGCTGGGGGTGTTGCCAAATTGCTAGAGGGCATTGCCAAATTTCCCCATTTGTTCAATTACAGGATTTAACCATGAGATGGCGCTTCATTCTCAAATACACAAAGACAACTGAGTATTGTAGAACTTAGTCTGTTTGCAATGTTTGCAGCTCTGTAGTTGTGTTTGTTGAATACTGTAGCATGTAATCACTTATTTGTTATGGTTTTCACAGGCTACTATAATGAAAAACGAAGACTGACAAAGACATTAAGAGTCCTGTGGGAGTCACGTGGGAGGCAAAGAGGAGGCAAATCCTACTCTGATTGCGCCAAGTATCGCTGGTGTTATTTAGTTTTATTCAATTCTCTTGGGCTCTCTAGCCCCTCATGCTATAATCATGTGTATTTTCTGCATTCCTGTTCATGTGTCTTCTCGCAATTATCACTGGCCCCGTGTTTCTCCAAATCGATCTCACCGGCCTGCTCTCGTCTATCCCACATGCTCCACTGAGATCCAGCATCTAGTTTCAGGGGGCCTGTGGAACTGCCAGTCAGCTGTTCCTAAGGCTGACTTCATCTCTGGCTACGCTTCCCTGCAGTCTCTGGATTTCCTTGCTCTCACGGAGACCTGGATCACTCCATCCAACACATCCACCCCAGCAGCTCTCTCCACAGCATATTCCTTCTCCCATACACCCAGACCCTCTGGCAGAGGAGGTGGCACTGGTCTCCTGCTCTCTCCCAAATGGAGCTTTTCCCTCTTCAAGCTACCTAATTTCACTCCTTCCACCTTTGAATTCCATGCCGTCACAGTAACCCATCCTATACAATTAACCATTGTTGTTCTCTACCGTCCACCAGGCGCCTTGGGGGACTTCTTGGAGGAATTAGATAATCTCCTCTCACACATCCCTGAAGCTGGCCCTCCCGCTGTACTTCTCGGAGATTTCAACCTCCAGACAGGGAAGATATCTGAACTAACATCTCTGTTAACCACCTTTGCTTTCTCACTGTCTCCATCCCCACCAACTCATAAAGCTGGCAATGTCCTTGATCTCATATTCTCAAGGAACTGCTCTACTTCTAACCTCTCTGTAAACCCGCTCCACACATCCGATCACTTCTTCATTTCATTCTCTCTACCCCTTTCCAAACATAACAACCTCATCTCTTCTAACTCTGCTCCTGTCCACCGTAACCTCCGTTCCCTCTCCCCCTCTACCTTTGCCTCATCGGTGCTCTCAGCCCTCCCTTCCTCTGACTCGTTCCAACTCCTGCCTCCAAACACTGCTGCAAAAACTCTCCTCTCGACTCTCTCATCCTCTCTGGACTTTCTCTGTCCTCTCACATCGCGGCCGGCTCGTCAGTCCCCTCCTGCTCCCTGGCTAAATGATGCACTGCGTGCTAATAGAACCATCCTTCGGGCAGCAGAGCGGAAATGGTGGAAATCCAAACACCATGACGACCTCCTAACCTATCAGGCTCTCCTCTCCTCTTTCTCTGCTTCCATCTCTCAGGCAAAAAGCACTTTCTTTCAAGATAAGATCCAATCTTCCTATTCCAATCCCAAAAAACTATTTTCTATCTTCTCCACCCTCTTGGACCCCCCCAAAGCACCTCCCCCCTCCTCCCTTCTGTCAAGCGACTTTGTTAACCATTTTGAAAAAAAGGTTGATGATATTCGCTCTTCTTTTTCTGACTCACCTTTACTCACCGCTGGGTCACCAGACCCTCCCTTCACCCACACACTGACCTCCTTCTCCCCTCTCTCTCCAAGTGAGGTTCTTACCCTCGTTACCTCTGCCCGTCCTACCACCTGTTCTCTGGACCCTATCCCCTCAAACCTCCTTCAGACTATCGCTCCTGATATTCTACCATTTCTCACCCATTTCATCAACACTTCTCTAACTTCTGGTCACTTTCCAAACAGTCTCAAGGAGGCAAGAGTAAACCCTCTCCTAAAGAAACCCACTCTCAACCCGTCTGATGTTATTAACTACAGGCCCGTCTCTCTCCTCCCGTTCCTGTCTAAAACACTTGAACGCGCTGTCTTTAAACAACTCTCCTCTTATCTCCATCAGAACAACCTTCTGGATCCGCACCAGTCTGGTTTCAAGGCAGGTCACTCAACAGAAACTGCTCTCCTTGCTGTCTCTGACAAACTGCACACTGCTAAAGCAGCCTCCCTCTCCTCTGTCATCATCCTTCTGGACCTGTCTGCTGCATTCGACACGGTGAACCATCGGATCCTCCTTCGCACTCTCCAAGAACTTGGAGTTTCAGGCACTGCACTTTCCCTCCTCACCTCATACCTCAACGACCGCACCTACAGGGTTACTTGGAGAGGGTCCGAGTCCGACCCTTGTCAATTAACTACAGGGGTCCCTCAGGGCTCGGTTCTTGGTCCCCTCCTCTTCTCCCTGTACACAAACTCGCTCGGGTCTGTCATTAGCCCGCATGGTTTTTCATACCACTGCTACGCTGACGACACCCAACTAATTCTGTCCTTTCCCCGCTCAGAGACCCAGGTCGTCGCACGCATCTCTGCTTGCCTAGCAGACATCTCTCGGTGGATGTCTGCTCATCACCTCAAGCTCAACCTTGACAAGACTGAACTGCTCTTCCTTCCGGGAAAAGATTGTCCCACTCTTGACCTAACAATCAACATCGGCACCTCTGTTGTTTCCCCGACTCAGACTGCAAGGAATCTGGGTGTGGTCCTAGATAACAAACTGTCCTTCACTGCAAACATCGCTGCTACAACCCGCTGCTGCAGATACACGCTTTACAACATCAGGAGGATACGTCCCCAGCTGACCCAGACATCAGCGCAGATTCTGGTCCAGGCTCTCGTCATCTCACGCCTAGACTACTGCAACTCCCTCCTGGCTGGTCTACCTGCATGTGCCATCCGACCTCTGCAGCTCATCCAGAATGCAGCGGCTCGTCTGGTCTTCAACCTTCCCAAATTCTCCCATACCACACCGCTCCTCCGCTCCCTTCACTGGCTTCCAGTAACTGCTAGAATCCACTTCAAGACACTGGTACTTGCGTACCATGCTGCGAATGGATCTGGCCCTTCCTACATCCAGGACATGGTTAAACCGTACACCCCAGCACGTGCACTCCGCTCTGCATCAGCCAAACAGCTCGCTGCACCCGCACTCCGAGGGGGACCCAAGTTCCCGTCAGCAAAAACACGTGGGTTTGCTATCCTGGCTCCAAAATGGTGGAATGAGCTCCCCATTGAAATCAGGACAGCAGATAGCTTACACATCTTCCGACGCAAACTGAAAACTCATCTCTTTAGACTCCACTTCGAGCGATAAAATTACTAACAAAGCACTTATATACTAATAAAGGGCTGGCTTTCTAAATGCCAGTTGAGTAGCACTTGAAATGTTTGGCTCTATGAAACCTGATGTACTTATATGATTCTGTTTTCTTAAAGGTTGTATCTTCCTGGTCGAATGCACTTATTGTAAGTCGCTTTGGATAAAAGCGTCAGCTAAATGCAATGTAATGTAATGTAATGTAAAAAAAACATCAATATTTTAGATCAAATAAAGTATATAGTTTGCTTTATGCAGTATATTTTTTGTAATATTGTTGAGGTGTTTTTACACAGTACAGTAGATTGAAGTAAATCAATTTATACATTAAGATAAGATAAGATGGACCTTTATTAATCCCGTGGGGAAATTCAGTAGTTCAAACAGCAACAGGGTAAGAGTGAAAAACAGGGTAGCAAAGATTCACACAGATGAATAAAATCAAAAAATAAGATGAGCGATAAAAATAAAAATAATAATAATGAGAAACTATGAAATAAGAAATGAATAAAACTAAAATATAATTATCATATCATGGATTAACCCCATTATAGCAGATGCCACATTGAATGGATGAACACATTTATGCATCAATAATTACAACAGAGTATTTCTAAATACAAGTTGTAAAAATACTTATATGTATTTAATATTAATAACATAATGATTAATTTCAGATGATAATACTTTTCAGGGTTAGGTCCGGTCTTAGCTCTCTGCTGCAGAGAAGATCACTGCTCTAAACAAAGTCAAAAATCCTACATCCAAATGGAATAAATATAATTAATTATCATTAATACGTTAATATGGAGCTATTTCAGGGTCATAATTTTTGATAATTGAATCTCTATTTTTTTCAGTTACATTTTTATCATTTTCAGATTCAAAAAAAATATTTTTTCAGTTTCAAATCTTGTTTTTCAGGTTTCACATTGCTTTTCACCTTTAGATCGTTTTTCGCTTTCAGATATATATTTTTTTCACTTTCAGATCTTTTTACCCTGATGTTGCTTGGGGGGGCGGGGCTTAGCAAAGAGTAGTTTGGCATCCTGAGTGACAGGCCTCCCTCTGTCATGTTGCCTTCATGGATGTTAGGTAGCGCGAGAAATATAACTCAACACTTTCTATACACGATACTCCCGTGACAGGTGGGAAATAAAACTGATACCAGCGTCAAAGTTCCGTTAAGCGAGCTGTTGAGCATCGTAGTTGGCAACAATCAAGGTATAAGCGCAATAAACTGTGCTAGAATGTGAAATTACGTATCCGCAACGAGCCGGCAGGTTGTTCTGGTGGACCTGACGCCATCCCCCACTGTCTCACGGAGAGATATCGCAGGTCCTTCCTTCCTGCAGCGGTCAGACTATACAACCAGCACAGCCTCTAGACCCCGCACAAAACCACACAGACTATAACACCTCTTGTTGATAAATACCAACTATGTGCAATATTTGCAATATGTGCAATATATATATGCCGTTAAAAACTGTGCTGCTAAATCCGCAGAACTGTGACAGGGTGTGTATTATGTCAAATGTGTAACTTTAAAATATAAAGTTTTTTTTTAATCTTTAATACTTTTTTCATGCATGCTTTAGGTAGCATTAAGCTGTATTTGGCTCTTCTCTGCTGTAACAATGTATCCCCTGTGGGACTAATAAAAGTAATCTGATTCTGATCGCAAAAACCAAGCCAATACTATGCTGCGTTCATGGAGCTACGTGGAAGTGGGGAAGGACAATGCTTGATTGAAAAAAAAAAATTACTGAACTGAATTAAAATAATATTCAACCTGAAAAATGATTTCAAATACTTATTTTTATTTTGAATACATCATAGTATTTTTCAAAGTTCAGGATAAAAACTTGAACTTTCAAATAAATTGCATTTTTTTGAATGATCAAAACTTATGACCCTGAAATAGCTCCATAGTTAAGTCTTGTTCATTGTTTTTCACTTTTATTAAATGTTTGATATTTCCGGCACAGACCCTTTCATACCGGCAATGCGCGATAGAAAAAACAGAAAGTGCGACAGTTTAAAATATGCGAACACAAACCTACAGATTGGGGGTTGGGAGATCACAGGAGGGGGGAGAGCTGTGGAATGTGACCACCATCCCCATTGGGAGACTTACTCCACACATTCCGATTGCCAATTAGTTTTAAACAAAGAGTTTGCAGCATTCAGCATAGGCAACATGGGGGGTGGGGGCTTCTCAAAAGAGAAAATGCAGATATAATTCACTCTCTCGACTCGCTGGTATCTCGAGCTGAGCGCTCATTGGTGGTTTGTACCCCGTGCTGCTGATGGAACTCTCCATTGGCTCGGCAAAAGTTTGTTGTTGTTTTGTGTCGCCACTTCCATTCACATTTTTCATCAATGTTCCACAATTTTTATCATGAAATTAATATCCATATATTTTATACTATACTTGCACTGCTTACCGTTTTCATACTTTATATATCTTAGCATATTCATACACACTGTTAATACTGCTCACAGGCTGCTGTGTATATCTAGTGTATTCATACCCCTCACTGTTTATTCATCATTCAATTAATTATATATTTTATTCTGTAGATCGTGTATATTACTTTTCACTTTACTGCTTGTTGCACCGTTAGAAGCTAAACTGCATTTCGTTGTCTCAGTACCTGTAATCTGTGCAATAACCATAAAGCATTATTGTAGCCTCAACAATCAAGTTCTAAGTAGTGCAATATGAAATAAAAAAAACTACACTCTTTTGGCAGTGTTGTGGTGCCGAGAGATGGGAGTCGGAGGCGGGGTATCAAAGGTACAAGCTAGGCTTTTATTTAGCATCTGAAAACCATTGTAAACAACTTCATGCCCGGGAAGCGAAGACCGGCGGAAACAGGAAGTCCTGTTCACTAAAATGTCCGTGCAGAACAATACCCCAACCCATAGATCCGTGGGTGAATAATGTCAATCACCAGAGTGTACACATTAACAAGAACTACACTCTTTTGGCAGTAACAATTAGTTAAATAATAAACTGTCAGACTGACACTGAAGACAAACAAACTTTTTTCAGCAATCAATCTGTTTAGTTGATTCTGGGTGACATGTGGCGATTATGTTTAGATGGTGTTGCTCCATCTGGGTCACTGCCGTTGGTTGAGACGGTGGGGTCTTTGGCGACTAGTTTTATAGCCCCATGTACATTACTTAGGCGCTTCAGGATATTGGCATTGCTGTTATTCGATGTAGACAATGCTTTCTGTCCTGCACACAGTTTACATTTGACCGTAATATGTTGTGCGTCCTTTATCCCCACAAATTGAAAATAGTGGTTATATCTCCAAGTTGTAAATGCGCTACTGCTCTCGCTGATACCTGCCATAGTGTGTGTGCTGGTGGTGGGCGTTGCCGTGTATGTGTGTGTGTGAGCAAGTGTTTGTGTGTCTGTGTATTTTCCCCATAAGGCAAGACCCGCCCAACTCTGTCCCTGAAATGTTACCCCGCGTTAACCAATCATCACTCCTCTCTGGTCACTTTCACTTTTCCATGGCACTGTGAGAGGACATCGCTGTATACATCCGCAGGGAGATTCAGTTCAGTTTGATCACATAATGTAACGCAGTGTAACCCATTTAAATCACAGTAACTATAACGGCGTTACTGAATGGGAATAGGTAACTAGTAACGTTATTAGTTACCGCAAAAGGTAGTTGCGTTACGGTAATGCGTTAGTTTGTAACGCGTTCGTCCCAACACTGATACACACACCTGAGAGGCACCTGAGAGCTGCCGTTTCATTCAGACTGTTTAAAAAAAAACAACGGCCTGATTTTAACAACTCAATGTGTGATTGTTATAGCGGTAATATTAGACACTAATAATACAGTAAACTATTAACACTGTACATATTATTGCCCGTGGGATTAGGATGATCGGAAGTGAGAGCCGTGCTGCATTTTCCTCCGGTCGGATGTGATATAAAAACAAAGCGATTATTTTTGTTGTTGTAAACTCACGTGGATTAAACTACATCTATTAGTGCATTCATTTCAATTCGCGAACCTATACATTAAATGATCGTGAGGATGATGATGGAAAATCGCTGGTTTTAGCCGGGCCGCATTTCCTGATGAAAAAACATAGCGATGGTTTTGTACTTACGCCAACGTGAATTAAATAACATTATTTTGTTAAATAAAAACATGGTGATGTTTTGTAAATGATTACATGTCTCTTATTTAGCACAGAATATGATCCTATCCGTGACATATGGATCTTAACAAATATCCGATATATCAGATATCTGTAGATCTATCAGCTGTTTATTTCACATGAGTTCCAGTGTGGCAGTTTTTCACGGCTCCCCCAGGTGGATCCATGATCCATTGCAGCTGGTTTCATTAAAATTACATTTATTTATCAAGGGGGCGTATCAAGTCCTGCGGGGGGGTTTTCCTTTTCAGCAGGGGCCCACCCCGTGCAGATCACGTACCCGCACGGGTAGGCATCTGAAATGAAGTGCTACATCTGTATGTTGAAGCACTTATTTTAACTGATATTATACATATGAATTATACTCTTATAAGATAAATGTAGATAGTAACAATGTGCCGAATATGACAGTTTAATGGTGGAGGCATACACACATATTGATAGATGTCTTGTAATGCACATTTGAGGAACCTGCAACCCAAGTTTTTCATTCATTGCATAACTACACCGTAGTTGTGTATACGATATTTCAATAAACCTTAGAAAATCTTGAAATCTTGAAAGGGATGTGCAAAATAGCCATTATATACAGTTTCTTAAAACCTCTTAGGCCCCACGGACCCGGTTCCGGGGCCGAAATCGCGTCATTTGCAGGAAACAACGTCTAAGGAACCTTTATATTTAATAAACTATGAATATTTTATATCCATATAACGGGAAAAAACTAATTTAACTGATCTTTTTCATTTTTTTCCCCCAAAAAAACACACAATGCTAACAGTGAGCCTCTGAATTAGCCCAGAGCGAAAAATGCTAACCTATTACTGCAACGAAAATCACTCCTAGTTCCCTTATTACTTATCCTAGCTGCACATCCAACACATCGTTTATGATCGCAAAGACACAGAATCTAACGGTGCCTACCTCAACACTGAAAGATACAAACTCGCGACGTTATCAACAAAAACGTACATCAAAACAAGTGCCGCTAGGTAGCCCACAACGCTAACATGGCTTACCATGTCTTAGACCAGTCTTTGTTTGTAACCTTTATTTAACCAGATAAAAAGCATTGAGATAAAATCTCATTTACAATGCTGACCTGGCCAAGAAGGCAGCAACGTTACACATAACACAAACATATAAAATACAGAGAACATAACTAAGAAAACAAAAGACGAAAAAAGCAGTTACTACATTGTGCACATTAGGACAGTAAGAAAGGCACTACTTATTACTGCAAGAGCAGCTGGTGACTTCTGACAACTTCAATTTAAAACAGGCTATAGAGACAAGTGCCATCAGTTTGAGGCGTGATTGAAGGTCATTCCAAGACCAAGGACCATAATAAAAGAGACTCCTTTTTCCAGCCTCGGTCCGCACAGCAGGAACCTGGAACCGTATCCAGGCACTGGATCTGAGGTTGTAAAAGTCACAAACTGGAGCAAATCTGGCACATATGTAGAGTGGAAGCTTTCCTAAAATGGCTTTATACATTAATAAAAACCAATGCTGCATCCTACGCATAGTGAGTGAGGACCATCCAGTTAGGCTCTACAGTGTGCAATGATGAGTCCTATAGGGTGCATTTGATATATAACGCAGTGCAGCATGGTAGAGTGGGTCAAGTTTGGCCAAGACAGTGGGACAGGCAAATCTATAAATGGTGTCACCGTAGTCCAGCTGGGACATGAATAAGCCAGAGACCAACCTTTTACGGGATGAAGTTGAAAAACAACATTTAAGTCTGTAAAGGAAGCCAAGAGTGAATTTCAATTTCTTTGTTAGAACTTCGATATGGTGTTTGAAGTTCAGATTACTGTCCAACCAAAAGCCAAGATATTTGTAGATATCAACAAACTCAACAGAGACGCCATCAAGGGTGTCAATGGAGAGGCAAGAGGACGCTGACTTGGGAGCAAAAAGCATTGCTTTGGTTTTCTTACTGTTCAAAAGCAGTTTGGAATCAAGAAGTGCATGCTGCAGCGTGATAAAATCAGATTTTAAATTGGAAGCGGCCATATCCAGAGAAGGAGCACATGAATATGCAATATTGTCTTCAGCATACATATGATAGGTAGAAAAATTGCATCTGATTACAATTATTGTTTACATATAATAAAAAGAGCAAAGGCCCCAAAATAGAGCCCTGTGGAACGCCCTTCTCCAAGGTGACAGGGTCAGAGACAGTGCTACCCAACCTGATGCATTGAGTACGGTCGGTTAGATAACTCTGAAACCAGCAAATGGCATTATGACCGAAACGAGACACCAACATAACATTAGACATAATGTGGTGATCTACAGTATCAAATGCTTTGGCTAGGGTCAATAAACAATGCAACACAAACAGATTTGTGATCCAAAGCAGCCTTGATATCGTCTAAGACTTTCAGACTGGCAGTCACAGTACTGTGCTTTGATCTGAATCCAGATTGCATAGGGTTAAGGATGTTGTGTGAATTTAAAAATGTTTTAGCTGAGTAGAAACTAGGGACTGAAGAATCTTTGATAACACAGAAAGATTTGAGATAGGACGATAATTATTTAACTCAGTGGGATCACCAGCTTTCAAGAGGGGCGATACCAGAGCTTGCTTCCACAGAGCTGGCAGTGTGTGAGTGGACAGGGAGAGATTAAAAATATCAGTTACTGGTTGTGCTATAATCTGAGCTGCAATTTTTAAAAAGAATGGGTCGAGGCCGTCAGGCCCGGCAGACTTTTTAGGATCAATTGAGTGCAAACCCTGTAAGACTTCAGAGACCGAGAAAGAAGCTAAATCAAAAACAGGGGAGCTCATCTCTTGACTAGGGCTGTGAGTACGACCATTTAGAGAGTCATGACTTTGCTCATCAAAAATGTGACCAGCCTTTTTGAAGTGAGCATTGAAAGCATTAGACATACCATCTGAATCTGAAATAAAAGAATCACTGACCTTCAGTTTTTGTGGGAAACTAGAAACCTTCTTGTTCTGAAGTGATTTAATTGTTTTCCAGAACTTAGAATGGTCATTAAAACAATCAGTGGTTAAGCTCAGATAGTAATCAGCTTTAGCTTTTTTAACAAGGGCTGAACATTTATTTCTGAGGACACGAAAAAGAAGCTAGTCATCACTAGTGTTAGACTTTCTAGCTAAAGACCATTGCTTATTTCGATCATGAATTAGATCAGATAGTTCTCTAGTAAACCATGGAGTGTTCCTATTCTTGACTCTGAATTTTCTAAGGGGGGCATGTCTATTAATAATCGATAAAAAGTGATCAATAAAAAATTGGACGGCAACATCGACAGATGGAATTAACGCTATGAAGTGCCATTTAACCTCCGCCAGATCGTGTAGGAAAGCCTGCTCAGAGAAGTGTTTGAAGCAGCGCCTGAGGACAATAAGGCCCTTGGCTTTGGGCAACTTAGTGCTCCTAACGCAAGCAATAGTGCAATGGTCACTGATATCATTAGGAAAAACACCAACAGACACATACTTATGAGCTGCATTTGTTAGAATGACATCTATAAGGGTATCGTTATTGGGTTTGGCAGGGTTTATTCTAGTGGGACTATCAATAAGCTGAGTTAAGTTCAAAGAATCACAAACCTGCTTAAACTGTGAAGATGTATCACTCAACCAGTCCCAATTTAAATCACCCATTAATATGATTTCAGAAGAAAACATAGACAACAATTCAGTAAGGCTAGTAGTTGCATCCATGATGGCCGATGGAGGCCTATAACAGCCAATAACAGTGACAGGAGCATTTGCTATAGTTATTTGGACTGCTAGCAACTCAAATTGCCTTGGAATTGAAATTGAGTGAAGGACTGAGCACTGTAGTTTCTCAGCAGTGTATATTGCAACACCACCAGCTCTGCCCTTACGATCCGTTCTGAATACATTATATCCATCAATGTGAATAACAGTGTCAGTGACAAACGGTTTTAACCAGGTTTCAGAAACTACAACAATATCAGGTTTAGCAACTAAAAACCAGGTCTTGAAAACATC
Source organism: Notothenia rossii (assembly GCF_949606895.1). NCBI lineage: Eukaryota > Metazoa > Chordata > Actinopteri > Perciformes > Nototheniidae > Notothenia > Notothenia rossii. The sequence goes on from NC_136908.1 coordinate 28,350,741, forward strand.
TAATTTGGGCACTAGGCTTCTAGTATTAACATGCAGAAAACCCAATCCTTGCCTACAGCTAAACTCATTCGGAGTTGGCAAATGATGCAAGGAAGCAGAGAAACACTCAGGACCAGGGTTAATGTTAACGTTACCAGAGAGTAGTAGCAGTAACAATATTAACAGTCTGGAAGATGATTTTTTCACATGGGCCCTGGACGCGTCGCTCCTCGGGGGGGCGGGGCTGCTCCGATCCTTCGATATTAGCGAGTCCAGAGTAAAAAGGGCAAACGGGAGAGCGCATTTCGTGCCATGAAACATCAGCTTTTGGTAAAAACTATCCGATGGAGTCAGCGCTCCAGAGGTTCCACCATCTGAAAGTCCGAATTGAATAGAGATATTGCTGGGAGGCAATCCGTCAGTTTTGCCGACATGCGGTCTGACAATTAATCCCAGGAAGAAAGCGAACACAAGGGTAGCTTTAGGCAACATAGTGCCTTAACACACCTAATTCAGGATCCGCAGCTCAGGTGGATCCGCAGCTAAGGTGCATCAGCCCCCGACAGCACGGCAGGACAGACAGCAATCCAGAGTCCGAAGGAGCGAAAGCTCAGGCAGAGAGCAAACAATCCAGTCACAGCGAGGCACCGGCACAAAACAGCCCAAAAACTCAAGCTTTTAAAAAGTTTTTAAAAGCGCAGCAGACCAATTTAAAAACGGGTCTAAAAAGCTAAATAAAAATTATAAAATGTCAGTATGCACAAGAAGAACGAGGATGAGACAAACACTAACAGAGACAGAAAACAAATCAACGTGCTGCCATCCTAGAAGTGTCTCCTGCTGATGTTCAGGTGATCAGTGGTTAACTGGTCTTCAATGGCATTAAAACGATAACAACGATGATGTAGTTAATCCATAGGTTAATATCCAATGTGGCTGTGTCCCCTTTGAAATGTTCTGATAATCTATAAGCAATAAAACTGCAATTCCGTTTTAAAAAAGTAGAGCAGGCCATTCCTAGGCTCTGTAGCTTCATTGAATGCGCAAAGACGCCATATTTTGTTTTTAACATGAGTGTGTGCGGGACAATTTCCCTTCGATTCTATTGGCTCTCATGATCAGAAAGAGATGTCACATGTCAAAATCGAAGAAGGGGGGCCAGAGATATGGAAAATCCACCCAAATGGCCCCAGAAGAGGTTATTTTTGCTAAATCTGTCTAAAAAGGTCAAATATCACTTGTTTTGCATCAATCTTGATACAGGGTACTTATTATATGTTGTACTTTGGATTCCTAAAGCTTTTAGTCTACTAACCCATCATCCAAGGTTAGTTTTCACTATAAGTACGACATATCTTTTGGACGGACACTATAATTTACAGTTTTTTACCATGTTCAATCTGAGTTTTCTTTAAAATAAAAAACATCTATATTGATTCTGACTTTTCAACATCCAACTCACAGGTTTATAATTACTTTGAGAAAAAAGATTATTAATGTAACCCTTTTAGAAGGGAAGATATGGTCATTTGTTCTGGGAATGTCATTTTTTTCGAGCCTGAAACCTGAAAAACAGGCTTGGGGCGCCCCACGGACCCTTCGGACAACATCTGCAAGCAACAGTGTCTGAGGGCTTCTTAAGATTTAATAAACTATGAATGTTTCATATCCATGTAACGGGAAGAAACTCAGCCAACTGATGATTTTTTTAGGGGTGCACCAAATGGGAAATTCTTTGCCGAAACCGATACCGAAAATAGGAAACAGTTGGCCGAAAACCGAATGCCGAAAGGCCGAAAATGATTAATAGAAATATATAGAAATATATTTCTATATATATATATATATATATAGAAATATATATATATATATATATATATATATATATAGAAATATATATATATAGAAATATATAGAAATATATATATATATATAGAAATATATATATATATAGAAATATATATATATATATATATAATGTATACATTTTTTACCAATGTTGTTCAGCTACCTGATTATGGAAAAAGACTTGATTATGGCAAAACTTAACTTAAATAATAATCACTATTATGGGTCCATAAAACATTTATTCAGCACTTTTGAATGCATACAGTAGATTAATTCCAAGTCAAGTGCATTTTCTTTCCTCTGTAGGATAACTACAACAAAGTGCATTCAGAACAAAGCCAAGGTGCTTTAAAACTGCATAAACATCTAGGCCAGTAGGCCTACAACAAAATAGTGTAAATAAAGACTGTAACAGCCAGGCCTTCAACAACAACAAATGCACCTATAAGTTTGGTAACCTAACGTGTTGTTGTGATGACGTAATCAAAACGCGGCGACAAGCACGGCACGCGACCATGCTCGCGGCTGGCTCACAGCCAACATGTCTGCCGCTTGGAGATATTTAAAAATATCAAAGAGAGAGGCGCGGATTGCGATTTGTCAAACGTGTTCAGCTGACATTTCTCGAGGGGGTGTAACTGCAAAGACTTTCACCACTTCGGGATTACTCCACCACTTGAAATCAAAACACCCGGACAAATATGCGGAGTATGATCAAAGTAACCCTGTTCTCTGACATTCGAAAAGGCCCTTTCGGCCGAAAGCCAAAAGGGCCTTTTTAACCATTTTCGGCCGATAATTTTCGGTGGCCGAATATTCGGTGCATCCCTAATTTCTTTAGCAAAAAAAAACCCAAGGCTAACGCTGAGCCTCTGAATTAGCCCTGAGCTAAATAATGCTAACGCTGTTAGCACAGAACTCATGGTATAAAAGCCTTATTACTTATCGCAACTGCACATCCAACATATCGATTAGCATCGTGAGAATACACAGAATCGATAGGTATCTATATCATCACTCCATGATCAGAACTCGCGACATTAGAAACAAAAACAGACATCACAACACGTGGCATTAGGTAGCAAATATGGCAATATGTCTTACCTCTGTTGTTGTCTGATCAAAAGTTGTCTTCAATGGCATTAAAACGATAAAAACACTGCTGAAGGTTAATCCATAGGTTAATACAATGTGTTTGTGTCACTTTGAAATGATTTCTGATAATCCATCAGCAATAAACCTACTTTTAAGTTTTCAAATTTCAGAGCGTAAGATAGGTTTCGCTTTTGGCAAAGCTTTTGGTGTGTATGTGGAAATTCCCCTTCGATTATATTGGCTCTAACGGTTCAAAAGAGATGTCAATCATCAAATTTGGACCAATGGGTTCCAGAGAAACGGCAAAAACGCCCATTTCCACCCAAATGACCCCAGAGGTGGATTTTTTTTAAAATTATTATATGTTGTACTTTGGATTCCTAAAGCTTTTAGTCTACTAACCCAGCATCCAAGGGTAGTTTTCACTATAAGTAAAACATTTTTTTGGACGGACACTATAATTTACAGTTTTTTACGATGTTCAATCTGAATTTTCTTTAAAATAAAAACATCTATATTGATTCTGACCATTCTACATCAAACTCACAGGTTTATCATTACTTTGAGAAAAAAGATTATCAATTTTCCCTTTTTAGAAGTGTAGTTATGGTCATTTGTTCTGGAAATGTCATTTTCAAGCCTGAGACCTGAAAAGCAGATTTGGGGCTTAACAGGTGAACTATTAGTAGAGAATAACGAGTAATGAATACACTTTATAGGCATCTGCAGATACATTTTTAGTCTTTTCAAGCACCAACTAATATCTCGCCTGATTGTTGGCACCCGTTCGAGTCCAGTTTTGGATAGTCTGCCGTGGTTTTGTTCTATTTCAAAGAGCTGTTTGACGCTCTGTGTAACCTTGGCACACTGCCACTCCAACATCCAATCCCGGAGCTTGAAGGTTAATCACGGGGACTGAAGTCCCAAACGATAGCTGAGGATTATGGGTAGTGTAGTGTCTTCGGCCATCCTAAACTCCGAAATGTTTTTCGGATTTCATATCGCATTAACACCATATCCCAACGTGCATTGTGGCTAAAACATCCAATCACCAAGCTTAAACCATAGCTGAGGATCTTGGGTAATCAGTTCAGTGGGTGTGTATCGCAATGATGCTCCAAATTTCCCATATAGGCCTACGTCTGTTTCCGGCAATTTTATTTTGAAATTTAGTTCCTGACGGACGCCAAAAAAGCCAGAGATTATAGAATTAAACAAATAAAAACAAGGATAATTGTGTGTGAACACGAATCAATAGATTAAATGTCGTGACTATAACACGAAATGCCGTGAGACTGGGTTGTGTATTTTGTGTTTGGGGAATTTTCGTTGCATTGTTTTTTACTTTAACATGTTGACCACTTCAAAAAGGCCAACAATTCCAACCTGAGAATGCAATTAAAAACATCTAAAAGTGATGGAGTGCAGACTTGGATACCTCTCAAACAGCCACTTTAGGTCCACCAGGACGTTAACGTCTTCGATGCGCCGGCTGTTGGCAAAGTGGAGGCGCTTCGGCAGGTTGGCCTTCAGGTAAGGCTTGATCTTTTGGTCTGGTTTCTTACACTGAAATCCCCAGAAAAACAGACAGTGTTGTATTGGTTTTACTTGCACACATCATCATTTCATAAAAAATGATCTTATTTTCTGGATGTGGCTCTCACATTCGGGCTGCACAATATATAGAAAATCTATCCTTATTGTGATGCAACATTCTCGGTATAAGATTCCCATAGATAGCTAGGTCTGTGATAAATCATATATTTGATAATATTTTGTTATATGTGCCATGCATTCAGGTCTGGATATACTGTATATATTTTGCCAGTCAGATGAAGCCCTATGGCTCTAGATGTCCCTCCTCCCATGTAGAAGTAACGCCATTGGCTGAGGTGGTAAGGCTAATGGACTTGAGCTGAGCATCGGTAAAAGGAAATAGACAAACGAAGAAAATATGGGGGATGAAGGAGCAGAGGAAGAACTTTTTATTACAAATAATGTTTTCATGCAAGTCATACCGAACACATGTGACCACCACCATAGGTAACACCAGATGTGCAGAGTGCAGTGCCATTAACGCACAGCCGTCCAGTATTTAACGTCTTCCTGATATCGTGCAGCCCTATCTAACATTATACTTTTAGCAGTTAAAAGTTGTAGATGTTGGTGGGTGCATGGAAGACTCACAGTCATGTTGGCCACAAGTCCAGCTGAGTCAACTGTTGAAAGTTGAAAATGTCATTACACCAAACGCATAGCACAAACATGTGCTCAACTTGATTCCCCACACAATTTTTTTTTTTACTAACAGCCAATTATGAACAGATGTCAGATATCGGAAATCAGAACGGCTACACATTTTCACTTTTTTTTTTAACACTTTTGGAAACATGTGATAATGTACCGTAAGTACACAACTCTACAAATATGACTTCAAACTGTTTGGGGTTTGTCACAGGTTGAGAATGTATTTGGAAGTGTTGAAGGAGATTGGCGTTGTTGCATTTGGCACCAAGAGATGGTTGCCAAACAACATCACTATCAAAGTGATGACTCAAATACATATTTCCCTTAGAGTAAGTCATCTTATTTTCTTAAGCTAGGTATCCCTGATACCCCTGCAAACATTTAATACACGACTCATTTAATTGGACTCCTCTGTGGAGTTACTTTTTGTTGGAATAATAAACTGGCTGAATATCAGGGACTAGACACGCTATATCTGTTAGGTTAATATTAGTGTTTCTTAGTCAGAGATACCTGCTGAATTCCAACAACTTCAGCGTGGATCATAAAGCAGAATAAACAGTCTGTAAACTCACACACTATGTCGCTGTGTTTGGTTCTGATGCGCCCAAATGGTCCCTCAGTCACCCAGTAGTTTCTGATGTCGCCCACCAGATCCTGCAGCACCTCCTTCCTCTCGCAACTAATTTCCTCCATGCCTGCAACAGTAATAAACACTTTTATTAATCCCTATTATATTATAACTAAAAAAAATGAACCTAAATGGTTTAACATGTTTCTCTCATCAACTGCAATTCACCGGCACTCAACACTTCCATTAAACTACCGATGTTTATATCAATGAAGCCGATAGTTTCGTTACAAAGGAAAATTAGATCGGGAAAGTTGTGGGTAAGGACCATGAAAATGTGCACATGTGTAATATCAGGCAGAAAATTTGCTGCTTTGTTAGCAGGAGACTCATCATATGAAACACAACAGAACTACTGCCAATGGAATCCTAGCAAAAGCTAAAGTACCTTTCAAGCACTGCAAGTTTAACGAAAATTCATGGAAGTCAGAAGGTAAGGACCATACTGTAGATGAGCCCCTGGTGCAAATTATAGGACTTATGCATCATAAAGTACATACAAAATGTATTCCAGCAACATGTGTACACTACTAGAAATCTTTGTTCAACCCATTTTTAGATTGTCGTCTCATTAGTTAAAACATAACACATCACAAAGAAAAATAATAAATGTTCCTTTTCACCATCAAATTCAAATGTTCTTAGTAATAGATTTCCATTTGAATATTTTTTATGATTTAAATGACCTCAATAAAATCTTACCAAGCGACAGACCATCAATAAACACAATAAACATAGTGTGAGATATTTAAAAAAACAATCTCGCTCATTGGCACTGATTTGATTATTCATTGTGTTTCATTATTAAAATGATGCTGCTGAAAGAGAGAAAATGTTTGGTATGCTACCGTGATCTGCCACGATGACGATGTTGAGACAGCGGTGGAGGCCGATCTGCTTCAGGCCGTTCATGAGCTGACCAATGATCTTATCCACACCCTGGAGAGCTTCAATCAGCTGCAGAACACACACACACACACACACACACACACACACACACACACACACACACACACACACACACACACACACACACACACACACACACACACACACACACACACACACACACACACACACACACACACACACACACACACACACACACACACACACACACACACACACACACACACACACACAGGCTTAATATCTCAAATTTTCTAGGCTCCCATTCCCTTGTGCTATAATATGATGCAAAGGGATACAAGAATGTATACACAATTCTTATTCTTGATTGTAATAATAGTAATAATAATACTTTTTAAAGACAATAATCAAGCAACAGCTTAAATAGAGTAAACTTACGGCAAATAGAGGACATTTATAAAAAGGTTAACATATAGAAGAGAGTTTTCAGAAAAACTGCTTGGTTTATGTTACTTCAGCAGGATAATATGCACATAATAAAACAACTTTGTAATCTTTCAAGGGTAAATGCAATCAGCAGAAATAAATTGCTAATGTAGCCTGTAGCCATAAACAAACTACATCATGATTGCATGGCTAGCATCACCGATGCTAAGTTAAAGGCGGTGTAGTTGGCGTGATGGTGTTTTGTCTTCTCATTTAGTCACTTGTAAGCAACCGCCAACACATATAGTCTTTGGACATTCACGAATGGAGGGTTTAATGATGTGTTTTATCTTGTAGAACCAAATGTGGAAATCTCTTCAGCACATGTTAACAACAGACCTGATTGCAGGCTTCTAACCGCAGACACGTTTAAAAAAAACATTGAGTAAAATGTTTTTGCTGAGTTTTAGGACTGATTACTGCACCACTCTGTGATAAAGATTTGAATGTGTGCCATAATTCTCAACTGAAAGAAACAAGACTGAATGAGTTTTGTTATTTCAGGGATAACATTGTAAATGTTGGTCAAAAAAGGACATCCAGGTTCTTACGCAGAGTAATAAAGCACTGTAAACACAAGTAATCAGTTATGGGGGGATGAAACAAGTTTGACAAATGATCAGCCTGGACATTTGGAAAGAAAAACACTTAAAAAAGTAATACACTTTTGTGCAAACCTTTCAGCCTGTTTTGCTCCTCAGTAAACTACTGGGTCAGTGTTATGGAGTATAAACATTCAACAGTCTGTTGTTATTCCAGAGTGCAGGGTTGACACTACAGCTGTGAGCTTTCAAAGGCCTGGACTTTCGGTTTCACTGTGACCCTAGAGAGGTGTCATTCTCTGTACACTGGCATATGGAAAATAATAATTGTCTGTTTCTTAGGAACATGCTGCAGGAAACAGCAGGTAGATGTTTCAGCAGCTGGATGCATCTGCAAAGAGATGCAGATTTGTTGGGATGGATTCAGTTGTGTGGGATATTCAGAAATTCCAGATAGCTGAACAAGACCGTACAGAGACCCATGATTTTATATGCAACTCCCTTTCAGGGAGAAGTTTTTTTTTCTCAAGAAAAACTGCATCAGTATCCTGTCATGATGAGACTCATAGATGATGGAGGACTTGGAGTACGGACAGAGATTGAAAAGATGATGACACAGATGCAGTTGTGTGAACCTAAAGGTCAAGATGCTTTCACCACACCTCTACCCTCTGCGAATTAAAGCCTGCAGCCATTATTGCAGGCGTTGCCCGTATGCTGACGATTCTTTCGAATTCTAAGCAGGATTCCTGTGTAAGGTACAGCGCTGCTTTGAGCTAAATGCTAACAGGCTTACACTGACATGCAGAGGAAATGTCAGTGAATCACAGAGTCTTATGATTCATCCTCTATGGACAGTGAATACCTGAAGCAAATATCATGGAAATGCATCCAATGCTTAGGAAGAATGATATACAAGCCGGTCTATCAAAAGAACCACATCATTTTCCTAATGTCAACACATTTAATTAAAGAGTTTCTTTTATGCTTTTTGAGGTTTTGCCTTTCCTCTAGTGTGTTATAGGTTTTTGTGCATGTAAATGGTTTGGAAAGGCTTAAATCCCTGTTGTTAACACATTATTCTATTTGTGATAGATTGTTTTATAATAACAAGATTTTTTTTAGAAATGTAACTATTTTCATGATGTGTTTTTAAAGATTATTGTCTTCAGTTGGAACCAAATGGGCTTGGACAGAGTAGGGAAGTAAAAAAAACAATTAGAAAATTCAATGCCTATTCTTTTGGCTAATGCAAGTCAATTGTAAATGCTTTAATCCACATAAGACACCACAACAAAAATATTTCTTGTTATACAAAAACAAAGATAGACTTAATATTAAGCATTTTTTTTGGTTCCCAAGTTCAAACATGTAATTCTTTCTCAATTCTCAAGTAAAAGACATTAGAATACACCAGTTGTTCATTGCTATCACAGGTTTCCAGCTAGCGGGGAACGTTCTCACAACTTTGGCTAACGTTACCTATTGGTTCTAACAAGGTTTTAAAGAAACGTTTTAATCTGATGTTCAAAGAACCTTTTTAGGATGTTTATTTGTTCGAATAATGTTCCTATAAGGTTTAAGGTTAACTAAGACATAACGCTTTAACTGCAACATTCAGAGGATGTTTTGAGGATGTTATTAAGGCCAGAGATGACAGAAAGCTTTTTTTATAAAACGTTCCTTTAATGTGATATGTTAACAAAGGTGGAACATTTTGCCTGCAACATTCTAAGGATGTGTTTTGGACGTTGTTGGGTAACACATTAAAGATGTTCTTTATAAAACGTTCCCTCAATGTTACATGATAACAAATGAAGAACATTTTCAAAGCAACATTCTGAAATTGTTTTCAGGATGTTATTGAGGCCTGACATGAGAGAAAGGGTTGTATAAAATGTTCCCTCAATGTTAGATGATAAAAAATGAAGAACATTCTCCAAGAAACATTCTGAAAATGTTTTCAGGATGTTATTGAGGCCTGAGATGACAGAAAATGTTTTATAAAATGTTCCTTTAATGTGATACGTTAACAAAGGTGGAACGTTTTGCCTGCAACATTCTAAGGACGTGTTTTGGACGATGTTGGGTAACACATTAAAGATGTTCTTTATAAAACGTTCCCTCAATGTTACATGATAACAAATGAAGAACATTTTCAAAGCAACATTCTGAAAATGTTTTCAGGATGTTATTCTTTTTTTATAAAACGTTGCTGTTATGGCAAATATTAACACGGTCATGGTCAACGTCAGATTTATTTCTAGAGCGCTTTAAAAAACAAACTTGTTGCATTTGTTTGAAAAGGATGTTTTAAAAGAAATCTGATGTCACCATATTTTCCTTTTGAAAAAAACAAACAAGCACGTAATTCATGATAAGCTGTAAGCAGATATTGCATGTTTGCGGTGGTATGTGTGAGTTCCCAGCTAGAAATGTTTGGTTCCCAGAATGTTCTTCTGAAAGGTAGGATAACGTTCTTTAAAAACATTCTGGAAATGCTTGGTAATAACCTTCTTGAAATGTTTTTGATGACCTTCTTAAGATGTTTTTGATAACCTTCTTAAGATGTGGTTGATAAAATTGTTAGAACATTGTGCCCTACTATTCTTAAAACGTTTTCAGCGGGAAGTTTTAGTTTGGTTCCCAGAATGTTCTTCTGAAAGGTAGGATAACGTTCTTTAAAAACATTCTGGAAATGTTTGGTGATAACCTTCTTAAGATGTTTTTGATAACATTATTAGAACATTATGCCCTACTGTTCTTAAAAAGTTTTCAGCGATACATTTTATTTTGGTTCCCAGAATGTTCTTCTGAAAGGTAGGATAACGTTCTTTAAAAACATTCTTGAAATGCTTGGTAATAACCTTCTTGAAATGTTTTTGATGACCTTCTTAAGATGTTTTTGATAACCTTCTGAAGATGTGGTTGATAACATTGTTAGAACATTATGCCCTAGTATTCTTAAAACGTTTTCAGCGGGAAGCTTTAGTTTGGTTCCCAGAATGCTCTTCTGAAAGGTAGGATAACGTTCTTTAAAAACATTCTGGAAATGTTTGGTGATAATCTTCTAAAGATGTTTTTGATAACCTTCTTAAGATGTTTTTGATAACATTATTAGAACATTATGCCCGACTGTTCTTAAAAGGTTTTCAGCGGGACGTTTTATTTTGGTTCCCAGAATGTTCTTCTGAAAGGTAGGATAACGTTCTCTAAAAACATTCTTACCATTTTTGGTGATAACTTTCTTAAGATGTATGAGCGCATACATCTTAATAATACGTGCCGTTCAAATTCTCTACATGATAGGAGAGGAGGTTTCAAACTTTCTTTATAACCTCCTTTAGCTAAGGAACCACTGAACCTCCCCTACCGAAAGGAGAGGAGAAAATGCTGCCCCACAATGCCTTGCAGCCGCAGCATTTGCCATCACACAACAGTCGGCCGTTCACGGAAACAACCGATTATGACGGAGAAATTATATCATGAAACTTACGGTGCTTATTAAGCATTTTAAAACGTATGTGGTAAGTTGCCAAAATGTTTTGTTTTGAACGTTCATCAGTATTATAATCCAAAAGAGAAATATGAATGTTAATTTTTACTGAAATGATTAAATAAAATCAACATTTCACAGAGCTGTGTGGGGTTTGTTCAACTTTTAAAATATGTTTGAATGGTGATATACACAGTGATAGCTTTAAGGACTAACGTTTATAATAAATACATCCCAGCTAGTGGGGAACGTTCTCACAACTTTGGCAAACGTTACCTATTAGTTCTAACAAGGTTTTAATCTGATGTTCAAAGAACCTTTTTCGGATGTTTATTTGTTCAAATAATGTTCCTATAAGGTTTAAGGTTAACTAAGACATAACGTTTTAACTGCAACATTCAGAGGATGTTTTGAGGATGTTATTGAGGCCTTTCATGTGATATGTTAACAAAGGTGGAACGTTTTTTAATTATGTGTTATTGTTGAGTAAATAACAGTGTGTGGTTTAGAAAAGAATACAAAATTAGAAGGAAAAAACGATGAAACAATACAAATTTCAGTATTCTGAGCCCCTACTTTCCCCATAACTGACGGTAACAAAAGTCCTACATTATTCAATTAAAATAAAGAAGTAAAAACAATAAGTCTGGCTTGATATTGAGTAAGAAAAAGGTTGATAAACGCTGTGAGAATGGATCTGGGGAGAGCATTTCGCCGCGATCCCAACTCCTCTATTACCAACATTCAGGGAGCTCTATGCAAGTCAATGGAACGCCCTGCCCATTGAAAACTAACTTCCAAGGGGTACCCTGTATGTAATAGAGTGACGGGGAGGGGCCCTGACCGTCCGTCAATATTGCGGCTTTCACACCAGCGCTTTTCCCTTTCTAGCTCCGAGCTAGAGCTTTTCTGGTTCAGCTCCGGTTTCCCTTTTCTGCTCCCGCTTTGTTCACACCACTCCAGCTGGGATGGTGCTGCCGCTGCTGCGTCACGACGTCACCGTTTACATAGCTGATTTGCTCCCAAACAACGGGGGACTGTGTCGGGTCGATGATCGTGTTGCTTTTGAAGTAAAGCCAGATTAAATTAAATAACGACTTCTCCAAACTTATACTTTTCAACCTGTGCAGCCCATGTATGGATTCCATCCGATAGCTTCTATAATAAAAAACAAAACGTCTGCCTGCTCTCCACAATAATCAATAGCAGCAAACGGATGGTCAAAGTAACGCACAAATAAACAGAATCACACGAAGCCTGGTTAGTGTTGCCTGACTTTATAAAGTGTGTTTTTTTTTATAAGTGTGTGGTTGCCTTCTAGTCACTTTGCTCAGCGCGACTGCTTGTAGGCAGGCATGAGGAGATTCTTCAGTCGACCCATGTTCAGGGGAGGTGAGTTTAGTTTCCTGCACGCCTCGACGTAAGAGAGACGTAAGCGACGCCGCCTCTTAGCTCCGAAGCTCTTGCTTCTAGACCGACAATTTTTTGGAGCTGGAGGTGAACCGGATTCCGGAGCTAAGAGGCGGCGCCGCTACGGTATGAACAGGAAAAACCGGTACTTTTCAGGCTCTAGCTCCGACCCGGCGCTGAAAACGCGTTGGTGTGAAAGGGGCATATGTGACGGGTTGGGAGTGAGAACGTGTTGGACAGTGACATCACTATATCACAATCGTGCTTCTTAGCGCTCCAACACATTGTACGTGAAAGGCTAAGGGGCGGGACATTTCTAACACATCTAAGTTGTTGACCAATCACAACAGAGCATATAGTTAAGCAATCAGAGCAGACTGGGCATTGGTTTCAGACAGAGGGTTACATTAAAGCATGGAAACACGTCACAGTAGGCACACAATTAAAATAGAAATCTGAACATTATCATAATAAGTTCTCTTTAGGGGACGCTTCAAACGACATCAGAAAGCAAAAATAAATAGCATAGAGAAGAAGTTATGTTTAAATGTATAATTTTCTAAGCTACTATTCATTATCTTACCCCTCCACTGACAGGACCGTAGCTGTGGCCAGATTTGTCAGGCTCCTCCAGATACAGCGTGTAGAAATCTGGCCTGAAGGAAAATTTCATTTTTAAATAAAAGTATATTTTCAACACCAGAAACACATGTTTGGTATTTTCTGAATGAAAGTGTCCTGATTCCTAAATGGTGAGCGACTAGTTAGGACAATAACAAACCTGTCAGCGTCTGGCAGCTGGAGCCACTTCAGCACAGTGAATACTCTTTCTTCAAACGGCACTTTACTAAAAAATAACAGAAGAGAGAGAAGTGGCAGTGGTGAACCTAAAGTCTTTCAAAGGCATTGAAGGAGAAACAGTGACATCAGAACATTTTTATGAATTGTATCAACCCCAGTTAAAGGTGGCTTTGTTGCACTTATTGGATTGAGTTTGTTTACACGCAGGCTCACTGAAGGAGAGCAGTGGTGACTGGGTTTGCCTGGATACCATTTAAACATTTATTTTTGGTTAAATTACATTATTTCATCCCTACAGAACAGTACATACATTAAGAAACGCTCTGTCAGAATATAAGTCCATTGTGTTGTTACCCAATGGCCAGTAGGCTACCAGCTTTATCAAACACTACACTAGTGATTTAAAAATGATCGTTTTACTTCCGCGTCCACAAAAAGTGTCGGTTCCACTGCATACCCACGGCTGGAACTGCGGCGACAGCAAAGTTAAACTGACCGCAGCACTGATCAGGCTTTTCAGCAATTGTCCAAGTCTGTTAAAAAATGTTCTCCATTAACCAGTCTTTAAACACTGTCAGAAGCCATACTGTCTTCCTGTCTGGCTTCTTTTACTCTTCCCTTTAGTGTTTACTTCCTGTCTGCCTTCTTCTACTATACTCTTTGGTGTTTACTTCCTGTCTGCCTTCTTCTACTGTACTCTTTGGTGTTTACTTCCTGTCTGCCTGCTTTACTGTACTCTTTGGTGTTTACTTCCTGTCTGCCTTCTTCTATTGTTCCGGTCTGTCTTCTTTTAATGATTTCCGTCTCTTTCGCTATTTTCATTTCTTCATTGGGGACAGTTAAGCCATCTTAAATCAATACATTTTGGGTTCTCCTCAAATGTAAAAATAAATATTAAAAAGATAATCCTCAGTTTTTTCTAAACAAGAAAACGTATGTTTGTTGTCCATAACTGCCGTTAAATTTACCGGACTACTTTCTGTGGATTGATACGACGGCACAAAGTCCTCCTTAGCAACAGTTGTCTATTCTTTGCAGTATGTTGGCTAGTATTAATAACCTCTGAAATTTCCAAATTGACCAATCAGAATCGAGTATTGAACTCTGTACCAACTCTTTATATATCCATGTCTTATACACACTGCCAGGACCCATATTCCTCTGCTGTATCTTGAGACATACAGTAAGAGCCATGATTTGACAGATATTTGAAAGAATTCAATGTTTCTTTGACTCTATTTTGGTAACTCTTGTTCGGTTGGTTTGATTTTCCAGGAAGGAGACCAGCTCCATCTGTGGTGTCATTAAGTGAAATACATTGCTTTCGTGAGGATAAATGAACTAAAGTCAAACAGTAAATACAGCACTGAGAACATCCAGGATGTAAATGCAATGTAGGTGTTTGTTTACCATCGAAGGATAAACAGGCCTTAATCGAGCAATCATAGGGCAGGGAAGAGTGTCCGCAGTCAAGGCATTAAAGGTTAAGAGCAATAAAGCAATTCAATATATGTGTACCATCCCGCCAGGGGTGGATCTAGAAAAATATTCATGGGGTGGCAAGAGGGTGGCAGGAGAATTTGAGGGGTGGGATCCCCTGGCAGAAGTATATGCTGATTTAATCGCAGTCATATCAATCAATGTTAACTTGGAAAGCCACAATATTGATATTTTAAGTAAATAACATTTGGTGACATTATTGTGGCACATCAGTAAAGCCTTACATATAAATATATAAGGTGGCAAGACATAATTTAATGAATTTTAACTGAATTAGTTGGTTTCACTCTTAGACCAGCAGGGGTACCAAATATATGCAGACTGCTGCAATAACTACATTAATTAACTGTCTCATCGATGTGTGTCTGTATGAATATGATAATATTAACAATCATATTATTCCTTTAATCTTGCTGGGAGACTTCAACGCACATGTGGGCAATGATGGAGACACTTGGAGGGGAGTGATTGGGAGGAACGGCCCCCCTGATCTGAACCGGAGTGGTGGTTTGTTACTGGACTTCTGTGCTAGTCATGGATTGGCCATAACAAACACCATGTTCGAACATAAGGATGCTCATAAGTGTACGTGGTACCAGAGCACCCTAGGCAGAAGGTCCATGATCGATTTCGTTATCATATCATCGGACCTGAGGCCGTATGTTTTGGACACTCGGGTAAAGAGAGGGGCGGAGTTGTCAACTGATCACCATCTGGTGGTGAGTTGGATCGAGTGGCGGGGGAAGCCTCTGGATAGACCTGGTAAGCCCAGACGTGTAGTTCGGGTGAACTGGGAACGTCTGGAGGAGGCCCAAGTTCAGGAGGCCTTCAACTCACACCTCCGGCGGAGCTTTTCGGGCATTCCTGTGGAGGTTGGGGACATTGAACCAGAGTGGTCGGTGTTCAAAGCCTCTATTGCCGAAGCTGCGGCGGGGAGCTGTGGTCTCAAGGTCCTAGGTGCCTCAAGGGGCGGTAACCCTCGAACCTCCTGGTGGACACCGGTGGTCAGGGAAGCCGTCCGACTGAAGAAGGAGGCCTTCAGGGATTTGTTATCCCGGGGGACTCCCGAGGCAGTTGCAAGGTACCGACAGGCCCGAAGGGCAGCAGCCTCAGCCGTGGCCGAGGCAAAGCAGCGGGTGTGGGAGAAGTTCGGAGAAGACATGGAAAAAGACTTTCGGGCGGCACCAAAGTTGTTCTGGAAAACTGTCCGACACCTCAGGAGGGGGAAGCAGGGAACCATCCAAGCTGTGTACAGTAAGGATGGGACGTTGTTGACCTCAACTGATGGAGTGTTAGGGCGTTGGAAGGAGCACTTTGAGGAACTCCTGAACCCGACAACTCCGCCCTCTATGTTAGAGGCAGAGCTGGAGTATGACGGGGGATCAACACCAATCTCCCGGGGGGAGGTCACTGAGGTCGTCAAACAACTTCACAGTGGCAAAGCCCCGGGGGTGGATGAGATCCGCCCATAAATGCTGAAGGCTCTGGGTGTTGAGGGACTGTCATGGTTGACACGTCTCATCAACATTGCGTGGAAGTCGGAAACAGTACCGAAGGAGTGGCAGACCGGGGTGGTGGTTCCCCTTTTTAAAAAGGGGGATCAGAGGGTGTGTGCCAATTACAGAGGCATCACACTACTCAGCCTCCCCGGGAAAGTTTACTCTAAGGTACTCGAAAGGAGGGTCAGGCCGATTGTCGAACCTCAGATTGAGGAGGAACAATGCGGATTCCGTCCTGGTCGTGGAACGACGGATCAGCTTTTTACTCTCGCAAGGATCCTGGAGGGGGCCTGGGAGTACGCTTATCCAGTCTACATGTGTTTTGTAGACTTGGAGAAGGCGTATGACCGGGTTCCCAGGGAGTCACTGTGGGAGGTGCTGCGGGAGTATGGGGTGAGGGGGTCTCTACTCAGGGCCATCCAATCTCTGTACTCCCAAAGCGAGAGCTGTGTCCGGGTCCTCGGCAGTAAGTCGGACCCATTTCAGGTGAGGGTTGGCCTCCGCCAGGGCTGCGCTTTGTCACCAATCCTGTTTGTAATATACATGGATCGGATTTCGAGGCGTAGTCGTGGGGGAGGGGGTCTGCAGTTCGGTGGACTAAGGATTGCACCACTGCTTTTTGCAGATGATGTGGTTCTGATGGCTTCATCGGTCTGCGACCTTCAGCACTCACTGGATCGGTTCGCAACCGAGTGTGAAGCGGCTGGGATGAGGATCAGCACCTCCAAATCTGAGGCCATGGTTCTCAGCAGGAAACCGATGGACTGTCCACTCCAAGTAGGGAATGAGTCCTTACCCCAAGTGAAGGAGTTCCAGTATCTCGGGGTCTTGTTCTCGAGTGAGGGAACAATGGAGCGTGAGATGGGTCGGAGAATCGGAGCAGCGGGAGTGGTACTGCAGTCTCTTTACCGCACCGTTGTGACGAAAAGGGAGCTGAGCCAGAAGGCAAAGCTCTCTGTCTACCGCGCCATTTTCGTTCCTACCCTCACCTATGGTCATGAAGGATGGGTCATGACCGAAAGCACGAGATCGCGGGTACAAGCGGCCGAGATGGGTTTTCTCCGCAGGGTGGCTGGTGTCTCCCTTAGGGATAAGGTGAGAAGTTCGGTCATCCGGGAGGGACTCGGAGTTGAACCGCTCCTCCTTCGCGTCGAAAGGAGCCAGTTGAGGTGGTTCGGGCACCTAGTTAGGATGCCACCTGGGCGCCTCCCTAGGGAGGTGTTCCAGGCACGTCCAGCTGGGAAGAGACCAAGGGGTAGACCTAGAACCAGATTGAGGGATTATATCTCTTCGCTGGCCTGGGGGCGCCTTGGGATCCCCCAGTCAGAGCTGGTTGATGTGGCCAGGGAAAAGAAAGTTTGGGGCTCTCTGCTGGAACTGCTACCTCCGCGACCCGACCACGGATAAGCGGGAGAAGATGGATGGATGGATTATTCCTATCAGCTGTCAATCACTGCTATGATTCACATATTCATTGTTATTATTAAATAAACTATATTTGTTGGAGGAGTTAATGATGAATGTTCCTCAAGATGCTTGCTCACCCTCCTTCAAATTTGAAAGACAAATAATTACTATCATAAAAGAACAGTTCAGCGCCCCACAACTTCATTGCATACACTTACAACCTTGACTTTACATCAGAAAGAACAAACATTAAAGAAGTGACTAACTGCATCAATTAGGGTTAAAAAAATGTGTATTCAGCTAAAACATATACATCGCTGCAGTTATTATCCAGTGGAAAGTCCTTACCTACTGGCCTAGTTAAATCAAAGTGGTTATTGGGAGTATTTTTGTTGGATAATCTATGGTAGGGCTAACCCATACAGTGGTGTGGCTCAAGTCAGGGTTACAAGGCTCGCGTCTTGTGCTGCATTCACTTGCACTCGGACATTAGAGATTTTCTCTCATAAATGTCCGATGAGCCACAACTTTTCTTTCAAAACAAAGCTGCCAAATGGGGTGGCAGCTGGGGTGGCAAGGCATTTTTCTGAGGTGGCAGCTGCCACCCCGTAGAACCGCCACTGCATCCCACGCAGTCATAAAAACTCTCCATGACTGTGCCCCATGGTACAGCATTTTATCAGTCGATATGCTGTTATTGCTCCTTAATGCTCATTGCTCACAATCACTTTGATATCTAACATGATTCAACTGCATGTTCAGTATTTTCAGTATTCAGTATTCAGGGTAGTCAATGTTTTTTCACTTATGTAAACACATCTACAGTTTAATAAGTTTGGATAATTAACTTCAGAAGTTTTTTGAAGAAGAAACACAACTGACTCCAGTCATCTTTATAGTAATCTGCACACAACATGCCAGTTGTCTAAATATATAATAATAATATAATTACAGTATATAGAAAAATACTTAATTACAGTTTTGAGAAGAGATCAACAATGCTGATTACATTCTCAATCTTATGGTTGTTGAATTTCTTTTTTACTTACATGGACACATACAGGTTGTTTAGTAAAGAAGGGAGTTTTTAGATTTATTTTGGTCGTTGTGGATACAAAATAAACAATAAAAGCAGAGAAATAAACAATAAGGTCTGGATGAGGGAGAGAAAAAGGACCAGAAAGAGGAATGGCTGAACATATGGCCAAAATATTCTTTGTAATGTATTATTATTGTTATAATGTTTTAGTTATTATTTTCTTTCCAGTGTTGTTTTTTATATTTTGTATTGAATGTTATATCTGGTTTTGATAGGTGTACTTTAAAATGTGGTATTATTGTTATCAAAACCTATTATTAGGCATTGAGTACGTTCAGGGCCGTATCCAGGATTTCCTAAATACCAAGGTCCAAATATGTTAGGGGGGTTCGGGGGACACCCCCCGAGATTTTGGAATGTTCATGATCTAGTTAGGTGCTTTTTAAGTCCTGTGGGGGGTCACACATTGGATAATATATTGATTTCAAACCATATCAGTGGGCTGCAGCATAAATTATTTTTGAAAGTGTAATACATAAAAATCAGTTGATTGTTACTCTTAATGATCTGGACATGCAGAAGAGGCTAAAATGATCATAACATTGTAAACATTCATTTTCCATGTCTCTCTCCTTTCCATAACCTGCAGCCTCTCTTCCATCTTCTTTAGTCTCTCTGTCTTCTTCCTGTTCATTATTCTCTCTGTCCTCTACTCTTTCTCTTTGTTCAATCTCTCCCTCGTTGTTCACTTTTTGCTCCTCCTCACTTGTCGCTCCTGCCAGTGAATTAAAAGCAATTCAGCAATTTAGTTCATTTCACTTGTTTGTTTGCATTCTTTTTTTATTTAAATCTGTTTTGTTTGATTCTCAAAAGAGAACAAAGATGTAAGCAAATTGTGCTTTATACAATTGTATGTTATTATGACATAATAACTGCAATAGATGTATGTTGTTTTACAATTATGCCTATTGTAAATTAAGACTATTGTTGTAGATATATATATATATAGATAGATAGATAGATAGATAGATAGATAGATAGATAGATGGGGTTATTAAGCCCTACATTCTTTTGTGTGACTGTACCTGCAGTTCCTCCCTGACTTCCATCACTTTCTCTCTCTCTTTCTCTCTGCCTGTCCTGTCTCTTCCTTACCAAAGCTGAACTTCGACTGACGTAGTCTTTTCATTATATCTGAGTCACAATGTAAAAAGAAAACAATACAATGTTATATCTCCATTGTTTTACTCAAATGGAAATGAAAGAAAAGCATTACAACGTTTGTTAAAAGGTAATCCTTCTGACATTGGGTGAATGTAATTAACTTTAGCTCTCTAGCTAGTTTATTCACGCAATTTAAACCAAAGTATAGCCTATAGCTGCAATATAAGTTAGTGTGCATGTTGTCGGACGTCCACTGACTAGAGCATTCAGACAGGATCAGCTGGTCATATGATGTCCTGATGAACAGAAAGACAAGCAGCCCGCTGGACTCAGATCTCTAGATACTTCATCACTCCTTCGCTGCTCCGATACAAGTCCGTGCTGCGGTGGTTTGTTGATGAATGTCGTCTTCTTCTGTTTGCTTTAATCGAGGCTACGTAGTTATGCAGCGCCCCCATCTGCAGTAAATGGAAGTACTACAAATAACCCCGTTTAGTGCAATTATTTCATAAGTTTTGTTATATACACAGCTCAAAAAATATTACCGAGGTCTGGACCTCGGTGACCTCAATGGTAGATACGGCCATGAGTACGTTAACTTGACTTCTGTTGCCGATTTCTTCTGATTTTAAATCAAAGTGCTGGCGGTCAAATACCAATTATCATACTATAAAGGATATTATGTCTGTTTCTTTAGCAAGGGTGCGCAGACAGTAACTATTCACACCCAGTTCTCCAGTAGGATGTGACACTACAACACAGCATGTTGCTGTAAGAACAAAATGTCCGTCTTACCCATTGTAAGGTTCGTGGATATCAGGATAGCTTCCGTTAACTTTGACGTCTGATCCCGGCCAGAAGAAAGTTCCAGATTTCAGCCCCTGGTGCTTCGCTGTGTGCCAAATCTACAAAAACAAACAGAATTAAAGCTGCAAGCAGCATTGAGCAGGTCTTCGACGTTCCGCAGGCTGTTGTCCGCACGTTGACGTGTGTGTCTAGGTGTCTCAAGGACTCGGCCGTTGGCAAACGTGGGAAGTTTCAGGCTGATCGAACAATGTGTTTGAGTTACAGCAGTAAGAAAACACATTGTGTTTGATGGCGGGTTATCTGTCGCCATGGCAACGGCATTTGATGACACCCCATAATATGCTTAGTTGTGTTGAGTGCTGCATCGTTATCAAACCTATGAAGTTTTGTGCCGTTTGGAGCATGTAACTGGAGTTATGAGAAAACCGTGTTTCACTGCGACCATTTTGTTACAATAGCAACGACATTTGAAGAAATCTCAAAACTGGCACATATATGTCTCGAGGGCTTGACGGTTAGCACACATGTGAAATTTGAACACTTTTTTACCATTTACACAGGAGTTATAGCAATATCGTGCTTAACGGCAAGGGATGCGTTGCCATAGCAACAGCTTTTGAGGAAAGGTCACTATTGTCATATTAAGGTGTTGAAGGCCGGGCCATTAGCCATCATATGAAGTCTGGTGCCGTTTGGACGATTTTCCATTGAATTACAACAACACCAGGTTTTTTGGCGAGGGACGCGTTGCCATGGAAACGGCATATGAGGACATCCCATAATTGGCGGAGAGCTGTTGAGGTCCGGACCATTAGCATTCATATGAAGTCTGGTGCTGTTTGGACGATTTTCCATTGAATTACGACAACACCAGGTTTTTCGGCAAGGGATCTTTTGCCATGGCAACGGCATATGATGACATCCCATAATTAGCGTAGAGCTGTTGAGGGCCGGACCATTAATGATAGTCTGAAGTCTTGTGCCGTTTGGACGATTTTCCATTGAATAAAGACAACACCAGGTTTTTTTGGCAAGGGATGCGTTGCCATGACAACGGCATATGAGGATATCCCATAATTGACATAGAGCTGTTCAGGGCCGCAGTGTTAACCATCACGTGAAGTTTATAAATCGCGTTTTTCCAACGGGAAATTCAAATTAGCCGACTTCCTGTACGTTATTTTATACCCCTCCAAGAGGCTTTTTGGTTCGTCTCTGCACCCTAGATATGCGTAGCGAGTTTCGTTCGTTTTCGTGAAAGTTAAAGTAGGGGGAGTTAACGTTAAAAACGGAAGTGGGCGTGGCCTACACCATTTTTGACGCAAAGTTCCCGAACCAATTACACATCGCAATTTTCACCACTTCTGACGCGCGTGCAAAATTTGGTGGGTTTTCACATATGTTGCGGGGGTTAAAAGTGCGCGCAATGCTACGCCCACCTCACTGTAGTCGCATGGGCTACCTACTGCCATGATTTAGGCCACTTTAAATGGGCTTTTGCCCCTCGTTTTCCCTGTTTTTTGTGGGTTTTGCATGGTTATCGCTCGCTGTGCGAGCGACTAAATTGATCGTAACATTATCAATTATGCGAGTTGCAGTCACACGTGACTGGGCTCACGCGGCCTATCAGCCGTCATGATTTCCTAACCTTTTCTGTGCTTTTGCCGGTCGTTTTCCCTGTTTTTGGTTGTTTTTCGCAGGTTTATCGGTCACTGCGCGACCGATTTCAAAAGGATCTTTGCCGACCTAGGTCTCAGACCCTAATTAACAGATTAACACTGGCCAAGGGGGCTGATTATCCAGCTAGACATGTTTGGTTCTAAAAACATTCTGAGAATGTTAACATTCATTGTTCTAGGAATGTTTTCAGCTGGAAGTTTTCTTTTGGTTCCCAGAATGTTCTTCTGAAAGGTAGCGTAGGTAGATAACGTTCTCTAAAAACATTCTTAAAATATTTGGTGATGACCTTCTTCAAATGTTTTTGATAACATTGTTCGAACATTATGCCCTACTATTCTTAAAACGTTTTCAGCTGGAAGTTGTATTTTGGTTCCCAGAATGTTCTTCTGAAAGGTAGGATAACGTTCTCTAAAAACATTCTTAAATGTGTTGTGATGACCTTCTTCAAATATGTTTGATAACAATATAGCCGCTTTCACACCAGAGTACTTTTCCCAGGAATAGTTCCTATAGTTCTGGGGATTTTGCGCTCACACCAGAACAATCTTGAACTTGAACTTAGTTTGTGCTAACCTGTTCACCCCCAGCTAGTTCCTGCTAGAGAGCAGGGACTTTCCTGGGGAGAAAATGGTTCTTGGGTGTGTCGGCCACACTAACAATTTCTGATTGACTGGGCGAATTGCAAAGCATTAGCCCAGGGCACCAACGGGAGAGACTAACTTATGGCAACACAAAATAAAACGTGGGAGCGGTGCAGTGATGAGGAGGTGTCGTGAAGTTGTTTGCGGCCTGCCAGTAAACCCAAAGCAGGGAGAGAGAGACACATGGTAGAAACAAACACTTCCAAACACTAACAGAAGTTTCAGGGACGGACAGTGACAGTCGGTCCGTTCTTCTATATGTCTGTCGGTCTCAAATCTAAAGGGTGCAATAACGATTTTTATCCACTATGCATAAACAGCGGACACTTTTTATACGCAGCCCTCACAAACCACAGACGGCCAGATAGCTTATCTAACAGTTAGAACCTACATACGAGACACAACTTTTATAGTCGGAAAGAAAATGTGATTATTTTCTGATATTTTACACTTTTGAATTTTATGAATAATGTGGGTCTACATACCTTAGTGTGATTATAACTGCATTTGAATGAATATTGGCATGCAAATTCGTTTTTATACGTCCTATTCATTGTCCCACTGTGCTCATACGGCCATTATGCAAATGCACCAACTCGGCTGCCGGAGGAGAGTACTACCAACGTTAATCGGCGTTACTCCTGGCGACTAAAAGTGGCTTTTGTCATGATAAAAATAAACCAATTTCGTTTTCAAAGCGTTATTCTATCAATATGAAAATAGAGACATGTGCATAAACAACAAAAAAAGTTGCAGCTAAAAACGTTTTAAGAATAGTAGCGCATAATGTTCTAACAATGTTATCAAAAACATCTTAAGAAGTTTATCACCAAACATTTTAAGAATCTTTTTGGAGAACGTTATCTTACCTTTCAGAAGAACATTCTGGGAACCAAAATAAAACTTCCCGCTGAAAACATTCCTAGAACAATGAATGTTAACATTCTCAGAATGTTTTTAGAACCAAAAATGTCTAGCTGGGAACTCACACATGCGAACGCAAACATGCAATATATGCTTACAGCTTATCATGAATTATGTGCTTGTTTGTTTTTTTCAAAAGGAAAATGTGGTGACATCAGATTTTGTTTCAAACAAATGCAACAACTTGTGTTTTATGACAAGTTCTGCTCAATTATGTTTGTTGAAAAGCACTTTGGCACAAACCTGCTTTTTTAAAGCGCTCTACAAATAAATCTGACGTTGACGATGACCGTGTTAATATTTCGCAGGAACGTTTTATAAAAAAAGAATAACCTCCTGAAAACCTATAAAAAACATTCTGTCATCTCAGGCCTCAATAACATCCTGTGACGACCCCTCCACACCACGTGGGGTGCCGTCTGTTTGTGTGTGGTTTGTCTGTTTGTGTGTGTGGTTTTGTGGGTGTTTACAGGTTCCGGTGCTGATGAGCCGCACCTGCCGGGTGAACTACGCTGCCAAAAGAATATAGGAGGAGCAAGCCGGATACGTCACTCTCACTCCTCTGGGCACTCTCTCTGCGCCAGCTTCGGGGACCTATTGCTGGTGTCCATTCAGTTTATTGTGATTAAGAATAAACTGTTATATTCTTACCTCTCGTCTCGCCTCCCTGCTTTATGTTACAGCCCAGAAAGCCGGGTTGTAACAATCCTGAAAACATTTTCCTAATGTTGCTTTGAAAATGTTCTTCTTTTGTTATCATGTAACATTGAGGTAATGTTTTATAAAAGAACATATGTAATGTGTTACCTCAACAATGTCCAAAAAACATCCTTAGAATGTTGCAGGCAAAATGTTCCACCTTTGTTAACATATCACATTAAAGGAACGTTTTATAAACAACTTTCTGTCATCTCAGGCCTCAATAACATCCTGAAAACATTCTCTGAATGTTGCAGATAAAACGTTATTTAACCTTAAACCTTATAGGAACATTATTTAAAATGATAAACATCCTCAAAAGGTTATTTGAACATCAGATTAAAACGTTTTCTTTAAAGGGCCCATATCATGGCCATTTCTACTGATCATAATTCCATTGTTGAGGTATACTAAAATAGATTTATACTGTGCATTTTTCCAAACTCACATTGGTTTCTCATACAGCATCTCTGCAAAGTATGTGTCTTCACCGGTATTCACTCTCTGTCCTAAACGACTTGTTGGAGCTCCTGCCCCCACCTCCCTGTGAGCCCAATGAGCTCCGATTGGTGAGCTCGGCCACTCTGTTCTGATTAGTCAACCACCAGAGAGGCTCCGCCCATGTCTAACACGGTGCTTTTTTTGGCTCTGAGCGGAACATCAAAATGATATGTTATAGGAGCAAATCATTCAGGGAAGAAAGGCTACTAAGTATTTCCATCCAACTTTATTTTTAGTGTGACGACCCCTGCCTTGTTATCTCTTGTGTGTGTGTATGTTCCTTTAAGGTTTTCCCTTTGGTCTATCAGCTGGGATTGAGGACACCTGGCGGCCGGTACCAGAGGGTTAAAGGGCCTGAGTGAGACCCGCAATTTCCTCCCGCAGAGGACCTGACCTCGGAGCAGCTACGTCGCTTCGTCTTTAGTTTTTCCTTTGTGTTAGTTTTTTTGGTTTACGTTAAGCTTCTGTTAATAAATATATGTGTCATATATGTTCTCGTCCTTCCCACGCTTTTTGTTATGGCCAAGAGCCAAGCCATGACAGATGGGGGCTCGTCCACTTCTTTTATCTTTGATACAGCAACGGATAGGTAAGATTTGTGTTGGGAGTTGGTGCGCATGTATAAAGTGTTGGGAGCGCATTTGCAGTGCGGCCGCTGTTTCGGCTCGCTGTGGTAAGGACATTAGATTTCAGATTGTTGTTTGGGGACTGATTTGATTACTTTGTGAGGCTTTGATTTGTTTGGTATTATATTTCAGGAGAGTGGTTGCTAGTTGTTCTTAGCCGTGGTCAGCTGTTTGTTTTGTTTTTTTCCTTTCTCTCTTGTTTGGGTTTGTTGGTGCGTTGCATGTGGAGCAGTGCGGAACGGTGCAGAGTTTTCCCAGGTTAAGCGGCGGTTCCCTTGGGATCGTTGAGCGGAGTGTGTAGTGTTGCGGAGAAAGTGGTTAAAGCTTCGGCTTGGGAGCATGGCTCAGTAATGTTGCTAGCTTGCTAAGCGCTTTGCTGGACCAGCAGTCTCCAGTGCATAAATACCCACCACAAGTAACTGCATGAAGACTAGGGAGGAGATTAGTCAGCGGGATGGTGAGTTAGTGGGGAAACTCCAATAAAAAAATGAGTGTTCCACTTTGGACGCATAATAAACCTGGTGGTATCTGATTATTTTTGTTCTCTTCTTTCGGTTTAAAGGTCCGGTGTCGTGCTCCGGTGAGGGCTTGGTGTAAATTAAGATGGCTGACGTAGAGGCATTTATTGAAGCTCCGTCTCAGGAGTCTCTTGCCACTTTCTCAAGAGAGCAGCTGCTCTTAATTGCTGAGCATTTCTCTGTGTCTATTGTCGGTGATAGAAGGGTGAAAGACAACATAAAAGACTCTATAGTGTCGACATTAAGGAGTTTTTGCTACAAAGGAAGAGGGGTTTTTGTTAAAACCTCTTTTTCAGGCTAGTGAACTTTCTTTTGAGCAGCAGAAGGAAATGTTGTTGTTGCAGCTGGAACATGACAGAGTGAAGTATAAGATGGGAATTGAGAAGGAAATCACAGTGGAGCGGATGCGACAAGAATCTGAGAAAGCCAAGATAGAGTTGGAGGGACATCGTCTGTCTGTTCTCAGAGATGGCGCGTTGTCCGGTAAGGGGCAGGGTGAACAGGTGCCCAGTTCTCATCGTTTTGATGTTAATAACCTGCGCTTGCTGGCTCACTTTAATGAAAGTGATCCCGACACGTTTTTTTTATTATTTGAACGTGTAGTTAGGGCTAGAGATTGGCCTGATGCGGACTGCGCTCTGATGCTTCAGTGTGTTCTCACAGGAAGAGCACAGTCTGCATATTCGACTTTATGTCTGGAAGATAGCTCTAGCTATAGTAAAATAAAATTGGCGGTGCTTAGAGCATATGAACTTGTGCCAGAGGCCTATCGACAGCTTTTTAGGTCCTTTGAGCAAAAACAAGATCAAACATATGTGGAGATGGCGAGGGATTTGTCTGTTCATTTTAAGCGTTGGTTAACTGCTCTTGACGTCACTACTTTTGACGATTTGTGTGAGCTCATGACTTTGGAACAGTTCAAAAATATTCTTCCTGACAAGATTGCTACTTACATAACAGAACAGAGGGTCACTTCTGCGGCTGAAGCTGCTGTGGCAGCTGATGAGTTTGTGTTGCTTCATAAGAGCAGGTTCGGAGGGCGCTCTGGGGCCCTGGCTGTTTTTGAGGGAAGTAGAAAGGCTGTTGATGTTGGTTCATTTGGGATGGAGCCAAGGAAATTGGGTTTGGTAAAATCTGAGGTGGATAATAGTGATATTTGCCACTACTGTCGTGAAAAAGGCCATTGGAAGGCAGACTGTCCTGCGCTTAGATCAAAATCTGAGGGAGGAAGATATTTTGTTGGGCCTGTTGCGTTGGCTGCTCCTGTGAAAAGCTGCTGTGTTGCCGATGTGCTTACATCCCACTTATGTGGATCTGAGGTTTTGGCATCTTATGCTCCATTTATACGAGACGGCTTGGTGTCATTGGTAGGTAGTAATGTCAGAGTTCCAATCAAAATCTTGCGAGACACAGGGGCTTTTGACTCCTATATTGTTGACTCTGTTTTGCCTCTATCTTATGAAAGTGACACTGGTAACACCGTTCTGAGTTGGGGAATGGGATTAAAAGTTCTTCCTATTCCTGTTCATAGGATGTATATTGACTGTGGTCTTGTTAAGGGTGAGGTGGCTGTTGGTGTACATCCAGCTTTGCCAATCGAGGGGATACAGTTCATCCTGGGCAACGGTTTGGCAGGTGGCAGAGTCTGGACCGATGTTCCCCCTGTGCTTTTAGTGACTGGCCGTCCGATTGAGTCAAAGTCTGAGGAGAGCTCTACAGTGTTGGCAGACGCCACGTCCTCTTGCGTGATCACTCGTGCTATGGACAAAAACATGTTTAGAAACCAGAAGACCAAGCATTCTCCCACTAGTCAAAGTGGTCGTGGTGGCGGCAGCGTTGATGGTGGTCGTGGCGGCAGCAGGGGTCGAGGAAGGGGCAAGGAAATGTCCTGTTATCGGTGTGGAGACCAAGGACACATGGCTCGTGACTGTGGGCATGCCAACGACCGGAAGTGCTATTCCTGCGGTGGGCTTGGTCACATCCAGAGACGTTGCAGTAGGGTGAAATGTTACAGGTGTGGCGACATTGGCCACGTTGCGGTGCATTGCAGTAAAGCCAGTGAAACTAACTGCTGCAACTGAGGAAACATGGGCCGTGATGGTAATGTATTGTCTGTCATACTGTTTGATAAATCGTTCTCGCTCTGCCCATCCTTTTAAAATGTGCTTCTCAGTTAGCTTACCTGTGTTGCTAAAGATGTGGCTGGGTGTTGGAGGAGCGTTTGGCAGTGTGAGGGTTGTATGTTGCAATTGTTGGTTTTGTTGGAAGTGGGGTGCCTTATGTCTTGTATTTTTGTTGTTCATTACTGTTGTTTTTTTGTTTTGTCAGGGTTGGGGTTGGTGTGCCGGTGGTCCTGGGGACAGCGACTTTAAGGGGGTGGGTGTGACGACCTCTGCCTTGTTGTGTGTATGTTCCTTTAAGGTTTTCCCTTTGGTCTATCAGCTGGGATTGAGGACACCTGGCGGCCGGTACCAGAGGGTTAAAGGGCCTGAGTGAGACCCGCAATCTCCTCCCGCAGAGGACCTGACTTCGGAGCAGCTACATCGCTTTGTCTTTTGTTTTTCCTTTGTGTTAGTTTTTTTGGTCTACGTTAAGCTTCTGTTAATAAATATATTTTTCATATATGTTCTCGTCTTTCCCACGCTTTTTGTTATGGCCAAGAGCCAAGCCATGACATTAGAAATTTACAAAATGAACATGTGTAAAATATACATATTGTAACAGGAATGGGCAGATAAAGAGGAAAGTGGTAGTGCAGCAATCACGACAGAGGCAGTGTTCAAATCCAAAAAAAGGCTTTATTGCTATCAAACTAAAAAATAACTTCCATCAAACAAAAGCTAACGTAGCCGTGCCGTTAACCGAGTTACCAGCTTACCAAAACGTTTCCTTACACTGGGAGCCTCCTGCTCCCTCCATGTGCCACACACAACTGAGCAAATCTGTGTGCCTTGTCTCCCTTAAGGGAGTGATTAGCACCAGGTT
This sequence comes from Notothenia rossii, assembly GCF_949606895.1. Classification (NCBI taxonomy): domain Eukaryota; kingdom Metazoa; phylum Chordata; class Actinopteri; order Perciformes; family Nototheniidae; genus Notothenia; species Notothenia rossii. The sequence continues at coordinate 28,380,136 of NC_136908.1, forward strand.
TGAGGTCTCCACACCTGCTCCCAATACTGCTAATTGGAAGAGGGTGGAGCCACCTGTTGGGAATGTAGGTGCCTCCCACTATCCTGCCTCTCAGCCCCTTACAATATATACATATCATCCATTCCTCCCCTTATAGGCGTTTTCGGCATCTTGCCTATCGCAGCTTTGTAAGCTGGTGCTGGGGCTTTTTAGGACGAGGCATCCGAGTGGTCATCCCGTCATGTGTTGTCCGCCGGATATGCCAGGAGTTTCCTGATCTGGCTGGACGAAATCAAATTCAAATCACAAAATATTAGAGAAACTTAGTTGTTTTAGGTTCGTTAGCTTGCCAGCTAGATTAATATGCTAACCTACGTTTGCTATATTTGTTCAGTGTAATATGCCAACCTACTATGAACAACAGCTAGTGGTTCATATTAGGCTAGCAAGAACATGTTTCCAATTGCAATCTTATACAGGTAGTCTGCTACGTTCGGTCATTCATTGTAGCTGGCATAAAAACAATGTTTTCCCTAGCATGTCTAGCTCTTGGTAGCCTTCTATTTTAGCTCGGTGGCATACGTGCTAGGAACGCCAACTATAATGTAATCAAGTTTTGCGACTGAGTATACTGTCTATGAGGATTTTGTGTGTGAATGCAGATATTCTCCTGCTCTGAGATACATGTACATGTACATGTACATCTGCTGACATTGGAGTTGATATATGGAAACGCTAGCAACTTAGTTAGCCCAGTTAGCACTTTGTCAATGGCTTAGCAGCCCCAAAAACGTTTACCCATTTAAACAGTCGTGGTAGATACCTTGTTTGTTTTAAACATCATAAATACACAAACAACTAGGGGTGTAACGGTTCACATAATTCACAGTTCGGTACGTACCTCGGTTTGGGGGTCACGGTTCGGTACGGGTTCGGTACAACAAGAAAAAGCAACAAAAAAAAGTCCCAAATGCATAATTCCAGGTTTGTTGTTATTTATTTTTGAACAGTAGTGCAAGTTTCAGTTAAAAAATAAGGAACTCTAACAATTTGAATAATTAACTGTATTACACTGTTAAAAACAAACCACAAACAGTACCACACACACTCAGATGCCCAGATTATCTATAATGGCTGATGTCAAACAAAAAGGTTCAATAAGCTGTAAAACTAAAAAGAATGTCTTGAAAATATTACATCATAAATAATAAGAAAGTGTTTCAAGAGCGAATAGCCATTGAAATATATATGCCAATAGCTTCCGTGATTTATTTTGGTCTCAAGGCTGTCATGTTTATTGGCTTCTTAGGGTGCATTCACACCTAATAGTCCGCTTTGCTGGCGCGCACCATACCACAGTTTGTTAAATTGTTTCATTTTTCAGAAGGTTCGGTTTGCGTTCACATGGGTAAAACTCAAACGGACTATAAACTTTAAACACAAGTCATGTGCTCGGAAATGCTGTTCAACCATTGGTCAGACATTAAGGGGGTAAAAACGCAAATCCCGGCAATTTTTATCGGAGCCTCCGGCATGGAGCATCAGCACTTTCGGCAGGTTATTCTCATGCTACTGTTAATCTGGAGATCAACAGACACTAGCGGCCCGCGCATATGATTATATAATCAGACAACGTCCGTTAAAAAACATTATAACACATATAATGAGACGTTCTGCAGTAAGGAGGGGCGTTTCACCGACGACAGGTGTTCTTACTTTTATGTAGCTGACGGAGAATATTTACTTTACACGACACTGTTCAACACTTAATTCTGCTTCACTCTTTAACTAAACAACCGCGGATGTCTTGAAAGAGTCTTTCGCTAAAGATTTTGAAGATATCCGCGTTCTTGTGACACGTAAATACTAGGCTTCCTATGTTTTGGTGCGGACTGCGTTCACACCAGCAATGAACCGCTCCAGAGTTCACTAGCAAGCGCTCCGAGACCACCTATCTTAGCGGACCAGAGTCCGGTTGTTTAGTTCACTTAGGTCTCGAACTGCGTTCACACCGACCCAAATGAACCGCACCAAGCGGCTAAACGCACCAGGGTTCGATTCAACAGCACTATACAATGCTGGTGTGAATGCACCCTTAAAAACAGCTGTTGAACTGCTGTTGTCTTTTGCCGAGCTCCGGTGATCTGGGTGATGCCTTATGATATGATTTAACATGTTTGGCGTGTGTTACCATTAGCATACCACACCGCTGTAAAACAACGGCGACACACCGTCCTCATCCGATCCACCACCCGCACTCCATCGTTATCGTAGTCCACAGGGAACCCGAAATGTTCCCACACAAAGCTGATTTAAAAGAAGCAGGTGGGTTCTAGCTCCTGTGTGTTATCTGAAATCGCCATACTAACTTTTTTTTTTCTTGTATTTCGTTCGTTTTGTTGTGTTTTCTTCTTGTTCTTCATTTGTTGTTTAAGGGCGGCTGGCAAACAGCTTTCAGGCGCAATAACGCCCCCTGGATTATAAATAGTGTAATGGATACTGCCCTGAATGACAGACCTTCTTCCCACTCTAAAAAAAAAAAGGCGTATTCGTCGTGTGACTGCATGTGCCGAACCGTGACGTTCGAACCGTGACGGTACGGGACGAATACGGATACCGTTACACCCCTACAAACAACAATGCATACTTACAGGTTGTGTACCCAATTCTCCCGCTGGTCCAAACAAAGTAGGAACAGCATCGTCCTTCAGTGTCCTACGCTGTGCATATCCGGCATGAATGGCTGAAAGGTTTGCGAAGCTTTGGTCCGTGAAATGCCACGCACACAGTACAATACCAGCTTGAACATCTGAGGGAACGGTGTTAACAAGAAATGTCAACCACTGACTTCATCGTGATTCTGCCCTCGGTAAAGCATACATTGAAGATTTCCCCTCACAAGACAGGAAATAGACGCTCGTTGGCATGACTGGATACAGTTTTTGAACTGAACCTGAGCTTCCAACAGTATATATGTTCGGCTGGCAGAGGGTGCGGCCATAGCTCTGGGTGTGGCTACTGGGTATCTCTAAGTCACGATACCCAGGAAGAAAACATTGGAAAATGAGAAATCTCCAATGAGGCGTTTTGGGGAGGTCTTTTCTGTGTTAGAGTTTTACTCCATACAGGGTGTACTTTGAGGGTTTTTGACTCTGCAGACCGTTTACATACATAAAAACCTTCATAACACACAAGGGGACGGGTAATAACCGGAAAAGCATGACAAGAGATCTTTAAAACATTATTAGAACCTGTAGGTGACTTTAGCCAAAGTTGTGAGAACGTTCCCTGCTAGCTGGTTATGCAATTGCCAGAACCTAAAATGGGATCATTACAGTTTAACCAGTGGCGAACCGTCAGGGCCTTCAAGGTATTCAGAGATTACCCTGGAACACTCAGATAAAACAAATAAAAATTCGATTTAATTATATAAATAACATGTAATAAAATGTAAATAAAATGAATAAATGAGAATCGTATCTGTGTTGTTGATTTGAAATATTACAGTGTTACGTTGATTTGTTTGTCCTTCTCGGACCATGCACTACGCATTTCAGTGTTTTGTGTTAGAAAATAAAGCAACAAATCAGATCTGTTTCTGGGTCTCTGGGTAGAATATCCTTCAACCAAGGTATTCTATATCCTTGATAGAATGCCCTGGCCGTTGCACTGAATGAGAGCGTACGTTTGGACTGACAGTTTGATCAACCAATCATATATTGATTTGTAGCCAATGGGCGTATTCTTTCAGAGTTTCCCTCGGTTCCAGGGTACTCTAGAAGGCCCGCTAGTTAACTGGCTCGAGACAGAGGATCTAGATGAATGCGACGAAGCATTGTATGCCGTTGTATTGCTTTTAACATTGAAATGACAATTGCAACAGGTGAGGATGAAGTTGTTGCGGAATTGTTGTGAGTACCCTTTTCAAGACGACAATTCAGTGAAAAGACGGACATTATTATGCCGCGGAGGGGGGAGGGGGGGCGGGGGGTGTGTGTGTCTACAAAAGGTCCAGTTGTGATAGACACGGTTCGCCACTGAGTTTCAATAACTAATATATAACTAGTGTCATCTGAATTTTTAGAACTCTAAATGAAGTTCAGTGTGTACAAAAAAGACCCTAGTGCCATGACGGATTGGGGTTTAAATCTGTCATACTGTTTAAAGCTGTCTTTTTTCTGCTGTAACTACCTATATTTCCCCTCTGTGGGACTTATAAAGGTATTCTGATTCTGATGTTTGTGTAATTTTAACAAATCAAACATGACCAGACTCACAGGCTGTCCGAGGTACCAGGCGGGGTTGTCTTTCTCCGGACCGGAAAGACTGAATGAGGCGTCAAACACGGGGTCGTACATAACGTTGTCAATCAGACCGTTAGACTCCGGATAGAGACCCTGAGGAAGAGAGGATTGAGAGAGAGAACAAGATAAATTGATTTTCAAATTCCATTGGTTGAAGCAATGCAGGGATATACTAGATTATTGTGGCATCATCATACAACAAAACCTTATTTCAAGAACAGAAAGAAGTTTCTTTCAACAGGAATTAACAACCAGCTCTCTATCTTTTTTACCTGAAGCCGGGAACCTATCCAGATCTGAAACCTAGATAGTTGTTCTGGACGACCAACTGTCCTTCAATGCTTACATCACTGCAACAACCTACTATTACAGATGCACTATCGACAACGTCAGGAGGATCCTACAGACCCAGAAGAAGACTCAGGTTCTGGTCTACCTGAGTACCAACTGATCCATTGACTGTGCTGTTATTTCATACATCCAGAACACGTTTAAATGTATTGTAATGCCATGTAATGTTATTTAATCTCTAGATTGGGGGATGTGAAAGTCAGATGTTGCCCTCATTTGATTTAGATGTTAGTTTGGTGCAACCAGCCTCACTAAAGTTAGCTCTCAGGCTGGCAGACTGCACTGTCTTTATAAGATAAAAACCAAAAAGGTACCTCAAACAACAACCCACTTGGAATCTCATTTGTGGTACATGCATTATTAAACATGTGCCATTTTTGCAGTATATAGTTTAAAAATGTCAGTCCAGTAAGGTCCTCTGTTTTTGTAAGAGGAAAATCGCCCTGCACTGCTCAACAGCAGCCAAGTTGGGCCTCATTTGTGTTAGAGGAGAGAAGGACAGAAAAACAGAGGAGAGGATAGGAGTATGTGGGAAAGTTCCTTGGACATAAACCAGTTTCTTTTTAAAACATATCTGTAAAAGTGTAAGTGTGAGATGAGTCATAATGTACTGTATATGTTGTATGGTTGAGTAAGCATGAGTGAGTGAATTATGTGTTAGTCTGTCTGGATTCTTAAACGATACACTGCCTGCCATTACCATAAAACGTGGGTGTGTGAATATATGAAAAAGAAGCAAGCTGTAAATGCTTACTACTCAATGAGTAAAGCTTTTATTTTCCCACATGATTTTCGAAGAATTTTATTTTTTCTCTGAGGGAGTTCCTGAAATGCCTTCTGGATTGTCTGACAGCACTTTGAATTGCCTTGTGTTGAAAGGTGCTGTATAAATAAACTTGCCTTGCCTTGCCTTGACACAGCTTTGCAGCTTTGTCTGTGCATTTAGTGGAGGATTAAGAGGTGAGAAAAAAAAGGTCCCATAATCATTGCATTTTGGTCATCACCCAGTGGGTTTTACTGGCTTGCCGCTATAAAGGCTGAAATACACCTCAAACTGCATGTTAAAACCATAGGTTAAAACTAACCGTTTGATTTATTGTAATTACATGTTTAACAATGGATTGACAATAATTAATATGCTATGGTTTTCTACCAAAAAATGTGCAAATTAGAAATAAATACAGAAGATAAATCAATACAGCTGAAGGAGATGTTTTTCATTAGTCATCTAGGGTTATGGTCATAATGTAAAGTGTGTGCCATTTCATCCAAAGCCACCAAAGTTGGTTAGATTCCTCCTTTTTGAGGAACAGGACCCTCTCACACCAACCCAGTCTCACGGCATTTCGTATTATAATCACGACATTTAATCTATTGATTCATGTTCACCAACACGATTTTAAAAGCAATGTATTTCTATTGGTAGTATGTTTCGTGCCTGCAACACGTCTTTTTGTCCGGTCGGGTCTTGGAAGACCGGAAGCTGTGTGGTTCATAAAAACATCTCCTTACTCAATATCAAGCCACGATTATTGTTTTTATTTTAAATCGTATAATGTCTGAATTTGCTTGTCATCTGCGAGGAAAAGAAATGGGGCTCAGAGCCTCAAAATACTGAAATCTTTATTTTTTAAATCTTTTTTTTCTTCTAATTTGTTATTCTTTTCTAAATAACACACTATTATTTACTCGACAATAACACAAAATTATCCTTGTTTTTATTTATTTGTTTGATTCTATAATCTCTGGCTTTTTTGGCGTCCGTCAGGAACTGAATTTAAAAAAAAAAAAAAACGGAAACAGACGTAGGCCTATATGGGACATTTCGAGCATCATTGCGATATACACACACTGAACTGATTACCCAAGATCCTCAGCTATGGTTTAAGATCGGTGATTTTGATGTTTCAGCCGCAATACACGTTGGGATATGGTGTTAATACGATATGAAATCCGAAAAACATTTAGGATTTTAGGATGGCCGAAGACACTACACTACCCATAATCCTCAGCCATCGTTTGGGACTACAGTCCCCGTGATTAATCTTCAAGCTCTGGGATTTGGATGTTGGAGTGGCAGTGCGCCAAGGTTACGCTGAGCGTCAAACAGCACTATGAAACGGAACAAAACCATGGCAGACTATCCAAAACTGGACTCGAACGGGACCAGTAAAACTTGGGTCGCAGGTTCCTCAACAGTGCATTACAAGACATCTATCAATATGTGTGTATACCTCCACCATTAAACTGTCATATTCTGCACATTTCTTATACTATCTAAATACATCTTATAATAGTATAATTCATATGTATAATATAAGTGCAAAAATAAGTGCTTCAACATAGTTAACATTGCAGGAAAGCAATATATTAGACGTTAAGTTCTTTGTCAGGCTTAATATTTATCTGTAGATACCCCCTAAAGTTTTTTTCTTATTTAAAAGAGGACCTTAACCTAAAGTTTTCTTTAACGTTTAAATAAAGGTTAATTCGTTTTTCTGTTTTGCACCTCCTCCCATTAATATTGTCTGACTTTACTGTCAGACTTTGTACATCCAGCACTTAACTGTTTTATTGTAGAGATCACTTACAGTATCTTCTTGATTTTTTATATTCTATATTTCTATCATTGACCTTCTACTTTCCCCCTATGAAAGTATGTACTCTTAATATTTTTTTAATCAAATATAACATATTAAATAACATGCTTGAACCACTAGGCGGTGCACACAAGGTACACACAGCATACAATGCTAACTGTTTATTATTAGTGTAGGATACTTATGTATGTATAAAATCTGAAGATGTGTAGTTTTATTCATGTTTTCACATTGTTTTACAGGATATTGCTATTATTTGACCTGTTTTACTTCTACACATTAACATCTGATTTGTAGAACATCACAGACAGAAAGGTATATCCGTCATTTAATGGTAAGCTATAGAAATTCTGAATCAGTTCAGCAGGTGTGTATCTGTTCCCGGTTATTTTATTTTTAAATTCAGTTCCTGACGGACGCCAAAAAAGCCAGAGATTATAGAATTAAACAAATAAAAACAAGGATAATTGTGTGCTATTGTTGAGTAAATAACAGTGTGTTATTTAGAAAAGAATAACAAATTAGAAGAAAACAAATACAGATTTCCGTATTCTTAGGCTCTGAGCCTCATTTATTTTCCTCACGGACGGCAAAAAAAGTCAGACATTATACGATTTAAAATTAAAAACAATAATCGTGACTTGATATTGAGTAAGAAAATTTTTTTATGGACCACACAGCTTCCGGTCTCCCAAGACCCGACCGGACAAAAAGACGTGTTGCAGGCACAGAACACACTACCAATAAAAATACATTGCTTTTAAAATCGTTCTGTGTGAACACGAATCAATAGATTAAATGTTGTGACTATAACACGAAATGCCGTGAGACTGGGTTGCTCACATACACTGTTGGCCACCGGGAGCCACTTGTATTTAAAATGTATGTAATGTAATTCAATTTTAAAGTTACTCCAGTTCTGAACTCAACTGAAAAATATAATAATACCCATGACTATGCTTAATATAATAAAAGGGTAGTTTGTGAACTATAATACTTCAGTCATGAATCTTGCTTGGATTCCTTGGTTGTACACAGATGGTGGATTGCTGCAACTAGATTGTCTTTGACAAACAATATACCCTCTTTTCACACCACCTGCTTTTTCACAGGATGCTTTGTGCAGAGAAAATGTAGATTCACATACACAGTGAATGGGAGCAAATATTTTCACCAATTTGCTTGCAAACACAACAAATCAAAACGTTTTTTTCTTCTAAATAGATCCTTGCTAAATGCTTGTGCAAGCATATTCACATGTGTGTGTGTGCATGTGAGGGTCTTGTGTGTTTACCGTAACAATGGTGTAGTGATTGGGGAAGGTCTTGCTGGGGAACGCTGCCTGCATGTATGGAGCGGAGGTTCCACACTGCTCTGTGATAGAAGAACAGAAAATGAAACACATTAGCTTCTACCTGAGCGTCATGTTAAACTGGGAGCACTGTTTGGAAGAGATTTAAACCACTGAACCACAACAAAATAAGGGCGTGTGTCATCGCCTTACATGTATGCAGGATGAACTCAATATGCACACACATTACATTTGAAATGTATGAAAGAAAGAAGACATGAATGCTGGATGATTCATAGGCTACGCGTATAGATAAATCAATCCTGACAGACAAAAAAGAGATCATAAAGTCCAGCTGTGTCCCTGTTGTCTGCTGACTCACATTTTGTTCTAAAACAACATGTGATTCGAACAAAGCTGTGCTGGCTTCGTTCTCTCATCCATCCAACATTGAAGAAGATCATCCAAGAAGCTTCATTAAAGCTCAGTAATGATTCAGAGACCAAATAACACTTGTTTGACTAAAAGTTTGTGAAGTGAGGTAATAGCAGAGGAGTTTTGAATCTAACATAAAGAAAGACCTGCACATTTGTATTTATCAGGGAAGTTATTACTGTAACTGAAAGTCAAAATTGAAGGTTGCTTGAGAGGAAGCAAAATAAAAATGTAATACAAAACTGAATTCAGAATGGAAGAAAAAGGAGATTCTCTAACAGAAATGCAAATTCAGTGCTAGTTGCATTCCTTAACAAGAACCCGTAAAGGAAAAGGGTGTTTTAGAGGTTGTGTGCATAGGAGCTAATACAGTTTCATTATATTTCTGCTGCCGGGACGACATGAACATTTAAGTAGGGTATTGTGGTTCAAACGTACTGAGCTTGTCCAGAACAGGGATGAGAGCGGCCCATGTCTGCAGGTACTCGGCCCGCAGGCCATCCAGAGAGACGAGGAGCAGGGGCTGCTGCCTAAAGCTTGTACGGGGGAGTGAGAAGATAATATACAGGTCGTTTCAATAAAGGCAGGTTTGAGAAGTTGATTATTGATCTTTTTCCACCACAACAGGTGAAGCTGACTGAATGACATTCTTACCTAGCTGGACATGAAGGAGCTGAGAGGTCTGCACAGGGGTCCTTCACCCACTCTGTGTCTCCTACAGAGGGGGGGGGGGGGGGGCATACTGTGTTAACAGGGCAGTTCAGGACCTAACCATTACATTAAAGGTACACATGTACACTGACTGTCAAACATTTTAACATAAGATGTTTTTTTCAATGTGGTCTTAGCATTTTATACATTTCAATTTAGCTGGGAAAGGTTATGTGAAAGTGGCTCTGCTACATTTAAAAGTGTTGAATCAGAGACATGAATCAGGCTGTATATACCAATGGAAAATAATCTCCCGATCTTTCCTGATAGCTCCTGTCAAAAATATAAACGGTGGTCTATAGTCATAAGAGGCACTTAGATGTTTGAAGAAATATAGACAAACAATGTCTTTCAGGACCTACATCAGCATTGAAATCAGACAAACACATACCAGTCTCCTTATATCTCTATAGCCCATTTCTAATCTGATCTGAGTCATCTACAACTAAATTAGCAAGCAACTGTTACCCCAGATAACCTTGTTGTTATACCTAAATTATTAATTATCTTAACAGCTTTTGTCTTTACTTATCCTCTTTCATGTTATTCTATGTACTTGTTTTAATTATTACCATGGCAGACATGTTTGAAGTTGGTGCAGCAGTCCCCTGCAGACAGACAGTCATCAGAACAGTGACACCTGCTCTGCGTCAGCCTCTTCTCTCCACAGCGCAGCTTCGTACACTCCCACTGCTGGGCTGAAGAGGAAAATGGAGTAAGTGCACCGCATCGCAAACAAATGCAGATTTATTTATTGCATTACACAGCTTGGTTGAAAACTCGATTCCGATTGACCAATATGAACATTCAGAGGTCTGCTATTACTCAATATCAGACTGTTGCTAAAGATGCAGTAATCAAGGACATGTGTGCAGTCATATCAACATGCATATCAATCCGCAAAAAGAAGTACGGCACATATAATCTGTCTGATACACTATAACATTATTTTTATATATTGGGGGTGCATGAAACTAAATGACAGCTGCACTGTCCCCATTAAAGAAAAGAAAAAGACCAAGACAAGATGTAAACACTAAAGGGAACAGTAGAAGAAGACAGACAGGAAGTAAACACTAAAGTGAACATCGGGGCTGAAGTCGAATAGTCAAAAAATCTGCTCCTATCGTCTTTCCCTATCCACTATTCCTTGACCTCTATGTTAAACGTCACGAGGTTAAGGGATAGTGGATGGGAGAATTCAAAAGGATTTAGGAAGAGAGACTTCGAGAATCCGACTGCACTTTCACTATCCGACGTATTTATGATGCGCCAGCGGCCATCATAAATGTGCGTCTGCTGCTGTGGGGAAACTACAGTTTACTATACAGCGGACTACATGGATGTTTAATAAGAATGGCGGACTACTTTAAACTCATCTAGATACTCTGCACCGTGCTCTGATGCTGTTGTTTTATGCTTTATGAAAGTGGACAACAGAGAAACAAATATTTTTCTTGACCAAGGTTGGAATTTAAATAAAAAAGGAAAGAGAAATGTATGCTTGTCACCCTCCGGTCCACACGTATTAATCCACATGAATCCCAATACGTATGATTGTATGAAAAGATCTTACAAATAAATACAAATGTATTTATTATAAACGTGTTAGTCCTTAACATCTATCACTGTGTATATCACCATTAAAACATATTTTAAAAGTTTCACAAACTCCACACAGCTGACTGAGCTGAGTAAACACTATGAAATGTTGACTTTATTTGATCATTTCAGTAGAAAAGTAACGTTCATATTTCTCCTTTTGATTATTATAGTATTGAACATTCAAAACAGTTACCACATAAGTTGTAAAATGCTGAATAGGTACCGTAACTTTCATGATACGCATTTCTCGTTCATAATTGGTTGTTTCAGTGAACGGCCGAATGTTGTGTGATGGGAAATGCTGCGGCCACAAAGCATTGTGGGGCAGCATTTTCTCCTTCTCCTTTGTAAAGTAAGTTCCAGTGTTTTCTAAGCTAAAGGAGGTTATAAAGGAAGTTTCAAACCTCCTTTCCTATCATCTAGACTAGAGAATTCGAACGGCTCTTATCATGGCAGCCTTCCGGGTCATTTCACTCCGTTAGGAAGGTTCCTAAGATAAACTGACAATTCGACTGCAGCGCTGGAGAAGACAGACAGGAAGTAAACTCTAAAGGGAACAACGGAAGAAGACAGGCAGGAAGTAAACACTAAAGGGAACAGCAGAAGAAGACAGACAAGAAGTAAACACTAAAGGGAACAGCAGAAGAAGACAGATGGGAAGTAAACACTAAAGGGAACAGCAGAAGAAGACAGACAGGAAGTAAATACTAAAGGGAACACGGTATGGGCTCTGGCAGGGTTTACAGACTAGATAATGGAGGAGAAAAGGTGACTTGGACAGTTACAGAAAACCTCGATCAGTGCTGCCGTCAGTTTAAGCTACGTTGCTTTCTGAAATGTTCATAATTTCAGAAAATGAAATGTCTCACTTGGAACAGTGCAGCTGTCGTGGTAGTCGAAGCAGCAGCTCTTGCTGGATTCACAGTTCTTGTCACACCTGCAGCCGGGCACCTCGCTGTCGTAGGGCTCGTAGCAGCGCCCCCTGCAGGATGTCTGGGCGACGGCAGGAACTGGAAGACAGGACCCCACCTTTTAATACTGTAGCTGTGGCTTTTAAGAATGTAGGATATAGTTTGGAGTTTGGAAATTGGTGGTTTTCCTGCCATTAAAACTATTTCACAATCATGGCTTGAGAATATGTTAAAGGTCCCATGTCATGCTTTTCCGGTTATTACCCGTCCCCTTGTGTGTTATGAAGGTTTGTATGCATGTAAACGGTCTGTAAAGTCACAAACCCTCAAAGTACACCCTGTAGCAAGTAAAACTCTAACACAGAAAATACCTGTCTATGCTGCCCCAGAACGCCTCGTTGGACATTTCCCTTTTTATTCCTGGGTACAGTGACGTGCCCATATCCAAATGGACCCATTGGTCTAAATGGACCAATCCGTGGAGCCGTTAAGTTACGTCCGCAGAGCCGTTAGGTTAAGTCCGTGGATTGGTCCAAATTGACCAATCCGCGGACTTCCTCACACACACACACTCAATCTTTTCTCAGCTGCAGCTCCGCCGATTTCAGCGAGGCTGTGAGTTTGTGTGTGAGCACACACACTGACTCACAGCCAGGCTGCAGATGTGTGTGTGTTCGGGCTGGGTTTTGCTGTGTCTTGCTGTCTGGTGTGAGAAGGTTTACTTGAAGAGTTCATGTTTAGATTGTATTTACAGCACTGTTAAAAGGGTTCTCACACTGTAAACATTCCTGAAAAGCATTTATCATAGAAGACAAATGAACTACTACAAGTTCTAAATAGACAGATCAGGTCAGGCTAATGAGTCAAAGCCATATCGGATCAAATATTAATATATACATTTAAACTTTTACTTGATTTATTATCATTTGGTCCACATTGATTAATGATGTATGTCTCTAAACCGTTATTTCTACACTCTAAAAACAAATGCCTTGGCTCAACAAAGAAAATCAACGCAACAGTTTGCATTAATGTTTATTGAGTTAAGACAACTTCGAATGAAATTGTCTTAAAGCAACAAAGTTATTTGAGTTAGGGGAGAAGGCTTTTCCTCTACAATCAGAGGTGTTTTTAATTACCACTTACTTAATAATTGGTAGCATAAACACAAGTTTTGAAGTTGATTACTCAAAAAATTAAGTTGTTCCGACTAGTTTTACCACATGATTTAAAAGGAATTTTAAGTTGTATGTACTTAATTACCCTCATTCGGGATACTAGTTTTTAAGTTGATTACTCCAAAAATGAAGTTGTTCCAACTTGTTTTACCCTATGATTTAAAAGGAATTTTAAGTTGTATGTACTTAATTACCATCATTGTGAACACACGTTTTTAAGTTGACAACCATTTATAAATTAAGTTGCTCCAAATATATTGTATTCAATAGTTTTTTTTCTTAGCTTTTTCATGTTTTTGCCTTTAAAGAAAGAAATTAATTGATTCCACAACAAAAATATTAGGCAATTCACTTTTTATTTTGAACTGCAGTTGTTTATTTCAACACATGATGTTTCAATAAGGAGAGAATTCATTTTGTTTGAACATTTATTGACACATGCCATATGATAAGGTGCGTGAACACCTGAAATCACAGCTGACTGCAGGAGAGAGGAGAACCATTTTATACTTTGGCTGCAGCACGTTGATTGGCTGCTGGAGAATGAGGTGAAATGTAATAGGTTAAAGAGAACGCCTGTGATGAGCTGATTATATGCAGCTGTGGAGTGAATGTATATACACCCAGTCTTCCTGAAAGAACTTGCGCTGAGCTTCATTTAAATCTTGAAAAAAAAGATAAATAACACAAATTCAAATTGCCCCACAAATAATAAATAAACACATTAGCCATATTACCATGGGAAATGGGCACACAGCAAATACATGCTGCCATCACATCGAAGTTAGAGGCCTTTGCATATTTAAAACCAGTGCCAAATATGTAAAATCTGTGAAGTTTTTGTAAAACTACAGAAACAAACTCTCAATGGCCACCAACCTGCAGATCACACACATCAATTTGACAAAAGATGTAACACAGATGTTTACACTGCCGACAGTCATTATTTCAAACAGTATGAACACATTCAACGCAGAATGCTTGCTCATTCATTTGTTTCCCTCGACCACGATGGTTGCCATCGTATGGTCAGATCCTTGGGTGGACCGGTCACTGATGAAGGCGATATTCATGTCCTTTTGAAGCACATTAAATAATAGGTTAGCGCATAAGAGATAATGAATCAGGTAATTGCATACTTTTCAAACTGTCACTCTTAGCTAATTCAGAGCCATTATTACCAGCTGCTAAAGCAGCGCTGGTATTTTTTTTTTGCCTATTGAGTCTGCATGTGTGTGTCATCATGACAATGTGGTCATGAAGACACATAGAGGTGCTTTTGAGTACTTTGCCTAATTTTTAAATGCATGTGGACAAATTTTGTCAATCACAACCGTGCAAGTTTTAGTGTATCTTCTCATCTTTTTTGAAGGTTCCATACAATATTTGAACTGGTTAAGTGAAGAGCAGAAGCCACTTTTCAAATTGTAAACAATCCTTTTCCCATGCCATTGCTGTCAACACCTATCCATGCTGAACGTTGCTAAGATATTATTGATTGGGGTGTGGCCAAAAGTGCAATATGCTTCAAAATGTAACTGACAGAGAGCAGTGCTTTTGTCCTGTGTTTTTACACTCTGCCCATGGATTTTATTTTATTTCAAGATTTTTTATTACGTCGCTAATCTCCTTGAAAAGGTCCTCTTCCTTTTCTCCAACGTACACGACAAGGCAGCAGATGGCTATAGTTTTCTCTGCATACTTCAATTGTATTGTGCTATTTTTGAAAAAGGAAAAAAAGAGAAATTACCTAAATTAATATATTCTGAATGGGTGACTGCCAACAATTTGCATTTCAATGACAACTCTAAATAACGATCCTACCTCAAGAAGCATGTCCTTGATCTGCTTCACCGAGATTCATTTTTAATAAAAAGCGATATCACAATAGTAACCAAAGTATTTTTACTCTCACAGTAGCCTCTACTACTTTGTATCCTCTCACAGAACTATTCACAGTTCAAAGGCTGCTAATTTTGGTCAAACAGCAATTTGCCTATACAGTACAACTACAAGGCTATCTACTGTATTTGAATGACAAAAGATGACACTCACCTTAAAATGTCCTTTGTATATTTCTATTTGTCTTAACTGTCGGAACTTGTCCAGGCATGTTAAGTGGGAGTGGACTTGAAATCCTTAACTCAAGGTGTACAATGAAGTTATGAAGCCAATTGCATTACTTACTACAACTTGAATTTTGTTTTAAGTCAATTAACGCAGAAATCAGAGTTCAAATTACACACAATATTAAGTTGATGTAATTACCAACATTATTACGTCAACACGACTTATAAATAAATTTTTGCAACTTAAAATGTTTATCTAAATCAATTAACTCAAATTGTTATCTTGCAACCGTGCATTTAATTAAGTGGAGGTGAAAGGTCACCTGCCTCCTGAAGAACCAGCACCTTACCGTGGTAGAGAGGTTTGTGTGCCCTGATGAACCTGGGGGCTGTGTTGTCTGGAACCTTGTGTTCCTGGTAGGGTCTCCCATGGCAAATTGGTCTCAGGCAAGGGGCCAGACTAAGATTGATTCACAAGACCTCATGAAAGACGACACACGAAGTGAGGATACCCGGCCCGGAGGAAGCCCGGGGTCCCCTTCTGGAGCCAGGCCCAGAAGGAGGACTCGTCGGCGAGCGTCTGGTGGCCGGGCTTGCCACGGAGCCCAGCCGGGCACAGCCCAAAAAGGCGACGTGGGCAACACCTCCGCTTCTCCATCCCGCGGGCCCACCACCTACGGGAAACAGCGATGGGGTCGGGTGCGCTGCCAGAAGGGTGGCAGTGAAGGCAGAGGGTCTCGACGGACCAGAACCGGGCGACAGAAGCTGGCTTTGGGGACGTGGAACTTCACCTCTCTGGGGGGGAAGGAGTCGGAGCTTGTGCGGGAGGTGGAGCGTTACCAGTTGGATCTGATTGGGCTCACCTCTACGCACAGCGTTGGCTCTGGAACCTTACTTCTGGATAGGGGTTGGACTCTATTTTTCTCCGGAGTTGCTCAAGGTGTGAGGCGCCGGGCGGGTGTGGGGATACTCACAAGTCCCCGGTTGGGTGCTTCGTTGTTGGAGTCTACCCCAGTGGACGAGAGGGTTGCCTCCCTACGCCTGCGGGTTATGGGGGGGAAAACTCTGACTGTTGTGTGTGCTTATGCACCCAACAGCAGTTCAGAGTATACGGCCTTCTTGGAGACCCTGGAAAGAGTCCTGTATGGGGCTCCTGAAGGGGACTCTTTAATCTTGCTGGGAGACTTCAACGCACATGTGGGCAATGATGGAGTCACATGGAGGGGAGTGATTGGGAGGAACGGCCCCCCTGATTTGAACCGGAGTGGTGGTTTGTTACTGGACTTCTGTGCTAGTCATGGATTGGCCATAACAAACACCATGTTCGAACATAAGGATGCTCATAAGTGTACGTGGTACCAGAGCACCCTAGGCAGAAGGTCCATGATCGATTTCGTTATTGTATCATCGGACCTGAGGCCGTATGTTTTGGACACTCGGGTAAAGAGAGGGGTGGAGTTGTCAACTGATCACCATCTGTTGGTGAGTTGGGTCGAGTGGCGGGGGAAGCCTCTGGATAGACCTGGTAAGCCCAAACGTGTAGTTCGGGTGAACTGGGAACGTCTGGAGGAGGGCCAAGTTCAGGAGGCCTTCAACTCACACCTCCGGCTGAGCTTTTCGGGCATTCCTGTGGAGGTTGGGGACATTGAAACAGAGTGGTCGGTGTTCAAAGCCTCTATTGCCGAAGCCACGGCGGTGAGCCGTGGTCTCAAGGTCCTAGGTGCCTCAAGGGGCGGTAACCCTCGAACCTCCTGGTGGACACCGGTGGTCAGGGAAGCCGTCCGACTGAAGAAGGAGGCCTTCAGGGATTTGTTATCCCGGGGGACTCCCGAGGCAGTTGCAAGGTACCGACAGGCCCGAAGGGCAGCAGCCTCAGCCGTGGCCAAGGCAAAGCAGCGGGTGTGGGAGAAGTTCGGAGAAGACATGGAAAAAGACTTTCGGGCGGCACCAAAGTTGTTCTGGAAAACTGTCCGACACCTCAGGAGGGGGAAGCAGGGAACCATCCAAGCTGTGTACAGTAAGGATGGGATGTTGTTGACCTCAACTGATGGAGTGTTAGGGCGTTGGAAGGAGCACTTTGAGGAACTCCTGAACCCGACAACTCCGCCCTCTATGTTAAAGACAGAGCTGGAGTATGACGGGGGATCGACACCAATCTCCCGGGGGGAGGTCACTGAGGTCGTCAAACAACTTCACAGTGGCAAAGCCCCGGGGGTGGATGAGATCCGCCCATAAATGCTGAAGGCTCTGGGTGTTGAGGGACTGTCATGGTTGACACGTCTCATCAACGTTGCGTGGAAGTCGGAAACAGTACCGAAGGAGTGGCAGACCGGGGTGGTGGTTCCCCTTTTTAAAAAGGGGGATCAGAGGGTGTGTGCCAATTACAGAGGCATCACACTACTCAGCCTCCCCGGGAAAGTTTACTCTAAGGTACTCGAAAGGAGGGTCAGGCCGATTGTCGAACCTCACATTGAGGAGGAGCAATGCGGATTCCGTCCTGGTCGCGGAACGACGGATCAGCTTTTTACTCTCGCAAGGATCCTGGAGGGGGCCTGGGAGTACGCTTATCCAGTCTACATGTGTTTTGTAGACTTGGAGAAGGCGTATGACCGGGTTCCCAGGGAGTCACTGTGGGAGGTGCTGCGGGAGTATGGGGTGAGGGGGTCTCTACTCAGGGCCATCCAATCTCTGTACTCCCAAAGCGAGAGCTGTGTCCGGGTCCTCGGCAGTAAGTCGGACCCATTTCAGGTGAGGGTTGGCCTCCGCCAGGGCTGCGCTTTGTCACCAATCCTGTTTGTAATATACATGGATCGGATTTCGAGGCGTAGTCGTGGGGGAGGGGGTCTGCAGTTCGGTGGACTAAGGATTGCACCACTGCTTTTTGCAGATGATGTGGTTCTGATGGCTTCATCGGTCTGCGACCTTCAGCACTCACTGGATCGGTTCGCAACCCAGTGTGAAGCGGCTGGGATGAGGATCAGCACCTCCAAATCTGAGGCCATGGTTCTCAGCAGGAAACCGATGAACTGTCCACTCCAAGTAGGGAATGAGTCCTTACCCCAAGTGAAGGAGTTCAAGTATCTCAGGGTCTTGTTCTCGAGTGAGGGAACAATGGAGCGTGAGATGGGTCGGAGAATCGGAGCAGCGGGAGCGGTACTGCAGTCGCTTTACCGCACCGTTGTGACGAAAAGAGAGCTGAGCCAGAAGGCAAAGCTCTCTGTGTACCGCGCCATTTTCGTTCCGACCCTCACCTATGGTCATGAAGGATGGGTCATTACCGAAAGAACGAGATCGCGGGTACAAGCGGCCGAGATGGGTTTTCTCCGCAGGGTGGCTGGTGTCTCCCTCAGGGATAAGGTGAGAAGTTCGGTCATCCGGGAGGGACTCGGAGTTGAACCGCTCCTCCTTCGCGTCGAAAGGAGCCAGTTGAGGTGGTTCGGGCACCTAGTTAGGATGCCACCTGGGCACCTCCCTAGGGAGGTGTTCCAGGCACGTCCAGCTGGGAAGAGACCAAGGGGTAGACCTAGAACCAGATGGAGGGATTATATCTCTTCGCTGGCCTGGGAGCGCCTTGGGATCCCCCAGTCAGAGCTGGTTGATGTGGCCAGGGAAAAGAAAGTTTGGGGCTCTCTGCTGGAACTGCTACCTCCGCGACCCGACCACGGATAAGCGGGAGAAGATGGATGGATGGATGGATGGAGGTGAAAGGTCGCCTGAATTCCTTTTTTAGAGTGTAGTTATTTAAATGTTAAATAACTTTGTTTTCATGATATACATTTTTCATCGCGAGTAAAAATCATTGCAAAACATTCCCCATTTCACACAAATGTCATGTTCTTAAAAAATAGTTCTGGCCGTTTCTAGAAAAATCCTAAATGAATAGGTTAATTCATTAAATGACCATTTTACATGTGGCAAATGTTTTCAAAAGGTGACTAGCCAATGTTGAAATAAGGTTGGAAAATCAATTTAGCTTTCATAAAAGTATAAATTATTTTCATTTTGTTAACATTTATCTTCAAAGTGTAGGCTTTGCTCAGAGTTTAGTTCTGACAGTTTTAACAGTTTTTCGTTTTCTTTCTTGATCTACTTCATCACATGACCCACACTCACAATTAATGTCACACAAAGCTCATGTGATCTCACATGACATTCACATGCTACTTCCAGATGTGAATCACCTGCTGAGGTAAATTGGAAAAACTCTGTAACTGAACTCGTGGTTTCCTCTTACCTATGCCTTAGTACAAGACAATACATGTTCAAGGAGTAAATAAAGGTTTCACGACCTTTGAAGGTCAACTGAGATCAATCGGTTTGTAATAAAAAGACAGCTAGGGCTTGAGCCGTCACGCATTAGTCACACAATAATGTTTTTTGTTGAGCTTAGAAAACCTTTTTTTTCACCTGCAACGTGCAACAACATAACAAATCTGATGTAGCTTTTATGCAATAAATTGTTTTAAAAAATCTAATTTCTCTTACTGAATGAATTGAACTTTAAATTTAACTTGATTTATGTGAGGTAGTTTTTTTATAAATGTTTGTAACTACATTAGTAAAATAACAATATAAAATGTACTAATATTTCCTAAAATTGACATTATAACTGTATATCTAATACTATATTACACTATGACACAGTATACTAGTGTACACTATGATATTACTCCCCTCATACACTTTGCTGTTGACCAAAGCACATTGTGATTATAAATAATATGATGGACCCTTATTTACAATAATCACATTGAATTATGGATTTATGAAAGTAATAGGATTAAAAAAAGCTGAGCTGTCGACCCTGGGCAGCACATTTGGCGGTCAAAAATTTATAAAATATATGAATGTTTGTTGTTTTGTCATTTAATACAAGACAGCTTTTTTTTTATAAAGCCTATAAAACCTCCAGAACAAAGTGCTGTACAGTCAAATAAACAAACAAAACATACAAAAAAACAGACAGCACTGCTCGCACACCATACTGTAAAACAAGTACAAGTAAAAAACAATAGACAATTTAAATGCAATAAAAGCAACAATCTAAAAGATGTCAATACGCTAAGGAGAAGAGGTCCTCATTGTGTTTTCTCCTGAAAGAAGTGCCTTCACACTCAACTCGATCTCAACATGTAAAAGGACAATATATTTTTTATAATTTTTGAAAGAGATCATTAGTATCAAGCAGCCTTTATGACGATCTTAAAATGTAAAAGGACAATATATCTTTTATAATTATAATTTTTATGATATCATACACCTTTATGATGACCTGATGTATGATAAACACAACCCTGTTTTGCTCTGAACAGTACAAGGTGCACGGGACTGCATGCTTTGCGTTGTACCTTGATTTATGACAGTGTTATCTGTAGCCATTGACTCAACCCATACTCTTACACATGACCAGGAAACCAAAGGAAGACAAAGCCTTAATCTGACTCAGCACAAAGTGTGGAAACAGTGAGTGTGCAGGAACACTTAATGCAGATCTCCTGAGCTCACTTGCTTTATTGACCTCCACATGAGATGCATTCATTTGTCTGGCTCTTTGAGTGGTCTGCTAAATCATCAGAAAAGCTGAAAAACCACATACATTTCTGATGATTTAGCAGACCACTCAGCGCATACTTATATTAAGTCATACGTTCGGATATCAAAAGAAGATGTGGGATATTGTTCATCTGGCTCAGAGATCCTGCGAATGTGGAGCAGGAAGTACATGGAACACCTCTGGCTTCAATCAGCGGTGTTAAATACCACCAATGAAGTGTAGTCATGACATGCTCAGAGCTTGTTAAGTGTTACTAATTGCACCCTAAAGCATGAATCATATATTTGTACATCGTGTGCACAATCAGTGCCAAATGTGAATGCCTCAAAACTCCAACTAGTGAGTCAGAGTTAGTGTCATTTGGACTATTTTGTTGATAAAACCCAAATAATGTGGCATTGATATTTTTCTTGACGGAGAGGGAGGAGCAGAGGGGAGATACTTGGTCACCAAATGCTGAGTCAGAGAAACAAAGAGTTCTGAACAAGGAAAGTTTGCTTTGCAATGTCAGAAAAATGCATTTCAGGTGAATGAAAATGTGAGTGATGTGCATGTGAGTGCAGAGACATGTAAGAGATAAGATAAGATGGAAATTCAGGCGTTTATAGCAGCAACAGGGTCAGAGTGAAAACAGGATTCACACAAGGTAAAAAATAAAGATAAAATAGAATACAAATAAAAATAACGATACAAAAAATTAAAATAAAGTGATAAAATAACTGTTGAAACAACATATCACAGTAAAACGTTGAGCATGTGAATGGACATAATCATATTTGGATTGTTAATGTTAATGTGTGTATGTATATGTGTATGTGTATGTGTATGTGTGTGTGTGTGTGTGTGTGTGTGTGTGTGTGTGTGTGTGTGTGTGTGTGTGTGTGTGTGTCAGACAGCACCTTTGTTTTGACATTTCTTCAAGTCCAGTCCAAGTCCAAGTCCAAGCCCGAGGATCAGGGTCACGATGGACACAGCCAAGAGACATATCTGTGACACACAGACACAAATTCATTTCAGTTTTTTAAAAATGCCTTAGTGGTGAAATGTAATAAAGTACATGTTTTCAAGTGCTGCACTTAAGTCCAACTTGTAGGTACTGTGAGGGATTTTACTTTTTACTTTCTGTGCCACTCAACTTCTATTCTAGTGAAATATTGTATTATATATTTAACACATTAAACTAATGAAGATCTGTTTTGATGTAGATTAAACTGTCCAACATTGTATTTAGGTACACCTTAAACAATGAGTGGGTTGACTGTATTGCCAGAAATTATAGTGATTGTTTAAGACATTTTACAATTCCATCTTTTCAAATGTCAAGATTTGCCGCATTTCTTCATACATACTAATCATTTATTTTAAATACTTTAAAGTTTTTCTTCTGAAGCCAGAAGGCTTCTCATGCCTCCAGATGACATCTCTCCTTGTTTTCTTCACCCAAAGCTGATGAACCTGGCTCAGGAGTCTGCAAGGCGTCTTACAGAGCGGTGCAGTCTGCCTCCAGCTCCAAACAGGTTGACCCACGACATGTGGTGAAGCAGGTGGTGATGCAGGTGTCGCCAAAAATCCTGCAAGGCTTCTAGTCGCCTCCTGGAAGCACCTTCCTCAACATGCCTTCCCAGAAGCTCAGATAAATGGCTGTTGGTGTCACAAAGTGTGTTTTGGCCAAGTCTCCTCTGCTTTGTCCACTGTGCAGCATCAGGTCACCTTCTCCCACTCCCCAAGATGCCATGGTCCTGTCGATCCAGGGAAAGGTTCGGCAGATGAACCCAACTGCTGATATTCGGAGGAGGGAGATCAACTCCTTTCCAGCACAGAGGCAGAACACCATTGCTGATGCTGCATCGAGGACGTCTCTGTTCGGTTACAGCCTCGAGATGACACACATGTGGCAGAAAACTCAAAGCTGGCAGATAAAGTGGACGGTGCAGAGACCATTCACACCCAGGCGCAGTCTACCCAGAGAAGATAATAGAGTCGTATAATAAGTCGTTTTAAACTGAGTAAAGCGGATTCCAAAAGAAAGACTGCAGTGTTCTACCAACATCTACTGATAAATATAATATAATACATGTTTTGCTGTTCAGTGGCTGATGGATGCATGTGACAGAATGCTGTCTCATGTTTAGATTTGGAACTTAAAGCCATCTTTATTTACCTGAACAAACTGATAACTGGCCAATATTCAAGCTTTACCTTTCTTAGATTGAGGAGGACTCAACTCCCTTGTTGGGTCAACACATTTTTTAAGCTGCCTTTGAAAGCCATATAAGAGAAAACACATGAATTAGCCAAATCATGGATTATATAAAGCTCCTACTCTAGAATTTAGTGTACAAAACCATATTTATGCTTTTCCCATTGCTATCAACTAAAAATCAAAGCAAGTACTTACAATAATCTTCTTCTTTTTAGACGACTCCTTCCAACCCATGGCTCCTATGAGTGTTGCAGTCACGAATCCTCACCACACAGACAGGCAGATAGAGGTAAACACATTCACTACTGGTGGAAAAAGGCAGTCGAGTATCACCTTAGTGACCCTTGGACTAGGTGTGAGCAATAAATATGTAACAGATTGCTCAGATGCGTAGATGTTGTCCATCAAACCTCATATGATAATCTCAATCTCAATCTTTATTTATTTATATAGCACATGCCAGTGCAAAGAGGTGAGTTTTTAGCTGAGATTTAAAAAGTTCAATAGACTCAGCAGTCCGGATATGTACTGGGAGGCTGTTCCACAGTCTGGGAGCTGCAACACTGAAAGCCCTGTCACCTCTGATTTTTTTCCTGCACCGAGGAACCACCAACATATTCTGCTGAGCTGATCGCAATGCTCTAGCTGGAGCATGGCGGTGCAACAACTCAGACAGGTAATGTGGTGCCAGTCCAAGCAATGATTTATAAACAACAGGTACTTGAACTGGATCCTGTAACTGACAGGAAGCCAATGAAGATCCGCCAAAACTAGTGTGATGTGGTCATAGCGTCTCTTCCCAGTAAGAAGGTGTGCAGCCGCATTTTGGGCCAGCTGCAGGCGACGGATCAAACACTTATCAACACCAATATACAGGGAGTTACAATAGTCTAAACAAGACGTTATAAATAGGTGGATTAGCTGTTCAAATTCCTTACTAGGAAGATAGGCTTTTACCTTCCCCAGAAGCCGCAGCTGGAAGAAACTTGTCTTGACAACTGAGCTTATTTGTTCGTCAAATTTAAAACGGTTGTCAAAGATGACTCCAAGATTTCTGACAGAGGGACAGCTGTAGGAGGCTAAGGGGCAGAATACACTATTAAAGCCATCCAGGAGTTCACACTGTCCAAATATTAAAATCTCTGTCTTGTTTTCTTTGAGAGTCAAGAAGTTCATTTCAATCAATGATTTAATGTCTTTCAGACAGCTAAGATGGGCAATCCTGGATTCCTTATTTGCTTTTATAGGAAGGTAAACCTGCAAATCATCTGCAAAGCAATGGTACAAAATGTTATGCTTTTTTAAAAAATTTACCCCAGAGGTAGTAAATACAGACTGAACAAAATGGGGCCTAGGATACAATTAGAAGTTGCCATTATTAAACACATTGGTGTTATCAAATGTAAAACATATAATTAATAAATGGGTAAAAATCGCTTGTCATTAATGGGCAGCATTAATATATTGCTCTACGTCAAATCTGATGTTACATAATATGGTGTTACCATGGCAACGAATCCCTCGCCATAAAACACGGTGTCGCTGTAACTCCAATGGACACGGTCCCATCATCCCCCAATCTTCCCTTTTGTATCACCGGTCCATGCCTCAACAGCTCTACGTAAAATCTGAGATCTCACCGTATGCCGTTTCCATGGCAAAGCACCCTCTCCATAAAACACTATGTTGTCGTAACTCGATGGAAAATCGTCAAAACAGCACCAGACTTCAGATGATGGCTAATGGTCCGGCCCTCAACAGCTTTATGTCAATTATGGGGTGTCATCATATGACGTTGCCATGGCTGCAGATCCCTCACCATGAAACACGGTGTTGTCACAACTCAATGGAAAATCGTCCAAACGGCACCAGGCTTCAGATGATGGCTAATGGTCCAGTGTTAATTTCGTCAACGAAAACTATGACGAAAAATGTTCATCAACAACCTTTTTTACATGACTAAGACGAGACGATGACAAGCTAAAAATAGATTCTTGATAACAAAACCTATAACGAAATGTATATAGTTTTCCTTGACGAGACGAGACGGGACTAAGGTGTTAAGGATGGACTATCGGACATTCAAAATGCAGCATAATTTCCCCCAAGTGTCCAACTTGTCTGTCAAAATGCATCTTATCTTTCTAACTTGCAATATCATTATTTCCGCTCTCTTGACTCCAGAAGAGCGATCTCCCTGTGTCTCTCTGTGAGCGGGGGGCGGGGCCTAACATACATGCTGCATCGGCACACAGAGATCTGCCGGGGACGGAGCGTTCAGAGAGTATAGAGACACTCTACAAGGCTCGATGTGGAAAAAGCTTGTTTGCCATGAGTGTTATGGTGTAAGCGCGTTGACACGAGTAGAGCAGCTGGCCAAAAGGCGTCATATTCAATCGGAGAAATGCACAATTTTCGACTTCCTTAACTCATAGCTCTGTTGCGCCAATTAAGAGTAACGTTATCACATCAGGTGTGCAGAGGTGGGAGAAGTACTCAGATTTTGTAGTTAAAGTGGACCTATCATGCCTTATTTGAATAATATATTGTAGGGCCATACCTATATAAGGTATATTTATACTTTTTCTTTTTCAAAATACCAAAAAGATCATGCATTTTAGCCATGCCTCATTTCGCTCTATTTTGCTCTCCTCCACCCCTGTCTTCGCATGCGCTGCAGCTGACCACGCCCCCCTGCAAAGGAGGGGGCTGAGTTACGAGCGTCATGTTACCATGCTGTTACCATGCCATGGCAACCTCTCATTCCCATGATAGGTGGAGAGTTGACCATATAGGCGGAGCTCCTCGTCACTGACGTCAGACTATTTTAAAATCTGGATCAGTCTGTATCAGATCCGTTGCAGCCCCATTTTTAGAGATTTGGGTATGAAGGAAAAGAGAGAGGGTTGTGTTTTCTGACACTTGGTGGGTTCCCTGGAACACCGGGGACACATATTCATGTATATAAAAGACGTACAAAAGTGCATTTTGCATGATAGGTCCCCTTTAAGTAAAAAAATAACATAGTGTAGGAATACTCTGTTAGAGTAAAAGTCCTGCATTCAAAATGTTCCTCAAGTATAAGTAGCGACAGTAAAAGTAGTCATTGTGCAGATTGGTCCATTCCAGAATAATATATATGATATATTTTATAATTATTGATCATTAAAGTGTTATCAAAGCTGGTAAAGGTGCAGCTAGTTTGAATTACTTTGTATACAGGGTAGCTTGTGAATTTACTCCAGGTGGAACTAAAGTCTGATTTAAGACTTGATTATATTTCACATCATTCATCCAAATCTGTAAAGTAACTAAAGGTATTAAATACATGCAGTGGAATAAAAGTACATAATTTACCTCTGAACTGTAGTGGAGTTGAAGTACTAAGTAGCAAAACATTTAAATGTAAAGTACAAGTACCTCAACATTTTACTCAAGTACAGTACAATATAATAAATTTATACATTATTTATTCATTTATTTATTTCACATGTAAATAAAGCAATGTTAATTCGGTTAACAATTTGTTTAGTTTTTCCCTTTAAAAATAACAAAAAGTATCTACAAGAATACCGTTAAGGTACCAGATCGATAAGCAGTATCGATAAGAGTAGTAATACCGTTAAAAACCTTAGCGATACCCATCCCTATATATTACACAAGTAAAGTGTTAAGAGAATGAAATGTTGCTTTACGAATTTCAACACTTGATGCCATCACATTGATTTCAATTTCAGATACCTGTATTTGCCTAATTGAATTAGTTTGAAGAGAGAAAACATTTTGACTAAAAGTTGAGTGAAATGTAATTTTTCATCAACTAAAAGTTGACTAAAACTTCTGAGTTTTCGTCCACTAAAACTAGACTAAAACTACGAAGGATAGGAATTACTAAAATGTGACTAAAACTAATAACCATTTTTGCCTTAAGACTAAGACTAAATCAAAAACAGCTGCCAAAATTAACACTGTAATGGTCTGGCCCTCAACACCTCAATATGACAATAGTGAGTTTTCCTCAAAAGCTGTTGCCATGGCAACGCATCCCTCGCCATAAAACACGATGTTGTCGTACCTCAATGTAAAATCATCCAAACGGTACCAGATTTCAGATGACGGCTAATGTTCCGGCCTGTAGTGTCCCGTCAATTATGTTAAGTTGTGTCATGTTTGTGACTGTCATGTTCATGTTAATTTAGTTTATGTTCCACTTCCTGTTTTATTTTGTACTCTCCTCTCATTCCAGGTCCCTTTACTTCCTGCCTTGGTTCTTTTTCCCGCCATTGTCAGTGTCTGCCCCGCCCCTGATTGTTTCCACCTGTGCCCACTTACCTCATGTATATATTGTCCTGTCTCCCCTTGTTAGTTGTCGGTTCGTCTTGTTCGTTGTCCCAAGAAGCCAGATCCAAGCCATCTCTTAAGAGATTCAGTATTTTGCCTTTTTCCCTCCATGTGAGCGCTTTACTTTAGTCATTTTGTTATTTCCTCTAAAAGAGTGATTTTGTTTTTGCAATTAAAGATTATTTTTATTCAAACCTTTTTTGTGCATTTGAGTCCTCTAAGCCAGGGTTTTCCAAACTTTTTCAGCATGAGACCCAAAACAGAAATGTTGTGGTCCTAAGGGACCCAAGCTCAAAAAATGTAATGATTTTCCATAATATCTACAGTTATAAACAAAGAATGCAACACACCATGAATTTAAAATGTAAATGAAAATATTTATTTAATTATAAAAGTGCATCGCAGCAATTAGGTTTCTCACCATAACAACCTTCCCTTTGAGCTTGCCCAGAAAAAATAAGGATCAAAGCAGAAAGACGAAACATGGGACGTGCAGTCAAGTATATACAGTACAAATCGAATTTAAATTAGACAATTATCAAAAGTGCAATATTAAGTTTGTCGCTAGCTCAAAACTATGTACACACCATTTTAAACTATTTTAAATGAACAAAGAACAAACACGTTGTAAACAGAAAGGGACAAAACACTAACTATAGGAAGTGCAGTACAGTACATCACAGGTGAAACCAAATTTAAATTATCAGAAGTGCAACATTAAGTTTGTCACTAGATCAAAAACTATGTACACACATTTTTTAAACACTTTTAAATGAACAGAGCTGTTTTAAAACACTGAGAGACAAATAAATTCACTTGGCAACTGATTAACTTTTTTTTGTGGAGGCTGACTTGATAGGATGCCCTCAGTGCCCCTCTGTTCCCTTTGAATGCCGGAAAATAACAGAGAAGATATTATCATTAACATTGCTGGGTTATTGGGTGATTTCTAACAGCAGCCGGCGTACGCTATATACCCAATGTGGACCTGGCAACTGCATTTATAGCGCATTACATTACATGTTACTTGTTAGACGCTTTTATCCAAAGCGACTACTCAATACTGTGGGGAATCCCCACAGAGGGATTTTGACAGGGTTGTTGCACAAAAGATCCAAGGGCGAACAGAAGAAATCTGAGAGCAGGCATTTCACGAGCGCACAGAAACAGCCTGAGTGCGAGGAGAAGGTTTTAAGCTGGAACACAGGAAATCTGTAAGCAGAAATATATCTGAGTACAAGCGTAGGCCTACAGTTTGAACAGAAGCGGAGCAAATCTAAGCGCAAGCAGGCACTATTTGAGTGTGAGGACAGGGTTTGAGGGAAATAAATACATATTATGAACGTGAAATCAATATGCTCTCAAATTTAAAGACCACGCTCTTGAATAAAGATAGGGAATAACCCCCATATGTATTCCTATGTGCATCACACAGCAGCAGTCACGTCCGTGCGGCTGATACTTTCTCTCGCTTTCCTTCTCATACTGCCTGTCACTTTCCCTCTAATCTTCCTGTGGTTATTGTTTCTCTGTTTTTCTCCCGGCCGTTTTAAAAACATTTCAGGCTAGTAAAAGTTGAAACACCGCTCTGTGCCGCTGCAGAATGTAGTGGACTCGCGGGAGCGAGTAGAGGACGCGTGAGAGCGCGCAGCTGGCGGTCCGCTCCGGGGCTCAGTCTGCATTTCATCCAACTTTTCATTAACGAAACAATTTCACAACAGACCCTGACAAACTCACAAAAACACAAAACAAATGATTCAAATTAGTGACTTACTTTTCCGCCGTCAAAACACTGCTTCTTGAAAGACTCTTCTTTGCAGATGAAAAAATCCTTCGATTTGTCCCGATGCAGAGGATGTTTTGTTTGGAGATGCCGGTCCAATTTATTCATTTTCAAGCTTTCGTTTCTGAGCCCCTCTCCACATAAAACACACTGAGGCCGCTCCTCTCCATTTCTAACAGCTTTTGTGAAACCAACGTTTAAAAACTCCTCTTTGTACAGTCTTTTTGCCATCATGTACGATCGGGATTAATCAACAGACAATAAACAGACAGCGCGAAAACTTTCACGGGGGATGCGTCAGAGCTGATACAAATACAATCTTTTATGTTTAGTTTATTTGTATTTAGAAAATTAAATTATTAAATATACAATGCTATATTGCATAATTTCATTTTCAAAATAAAAAATAAAATACAACAATTATAAAAAAAAATGTATTTGCAACGCAGCCATCAGCTCTGACGCTGTGTGTGTGTGTGTAGCAATGCATTTAACTGGCGACTCAATCAAAACGGGTCCGCGACCCTGAGTTTGGGAAAGGCTGCTCTAAACTATTGAGTCAAGGTTCCTAACACGGCCCTCAAAAGCTCGATGTCAATTATGGGGTGTCATCATATGCCGTTTCCATGGCAATGCATCCCCTGCCAAAAAACACGATGTTGTCGTAACTCCTGTGTTTTACGAACATGGATTCACAAGGGAAAAAGGACTCAAATGCACGACCCGGGAGCCAGAGATAAAGTATAAGTAATATACTTTTACTTGCCAAAAGGATATACAACAAGAAAAAAACACTCTTTGCGATGTGACAAAAATAAAGAGTTTCAATAAGGCTCAACAAAAAACGCTCACAATGTGAGGAACAAAACTTACAAGGATATACAAAAAGAAAAAACACTCTTTGCGAGGTGACAAAAATAAAGAGTTTCAATAAGGCTCAACAAAAAACGCTCACAACGTGAGGAACAAAACTTACAAAAAGTTTTCAGGAGCATGAATCAGGTATGTGTCAAGAGAATCAAAAACTGATGAGCAGAGTTCTGACATGAGGACAGGACAGGACAAGACAAGGAACACAGACCTGACCATGACCAGGGACAAAAACGAACTGACACTGAACACTGGGAGACTGGGGAATTTAAACACAGGGTAACAAGACACAGGTGGGAACAATCAGGGGCGGGGCTAGGGTTGCCAACTCCCAGAGTTTCAAATAAGGGACACATCTTGGCAGCGCGGCAAAACCCCCCATTTTTGGGTTAAACCCCTCAATTCCAGTCTAAATTTTGTGTCAAACACCCAAAGTGTGAGGTTATAGTTAGGTTATAGACATGAGACATGAGAAACAGATTATCGTTCAATCATTTATTTTTTCAAATGTGCAAAACAGTTGTCTTTAAATAACTAAATAAATCAGTGCAAAACACACCTTCTGAACAAAAACATAAATATACACCTTCTGAACAAAACACATAAATATAAACCTTCTGAACAAAAAACTGTGTGTTTGAGATGTAGTGCAAACATATTTGGCCTCTTTGAAAGAAAAAATAGATTAGTGCAAAACACACCTTCTGAATAAAAAACATAAATATACACCTTCTGAACAAAAAACAGTGTGTTTGAGATGTAGTGCAAACATATTTGGCCTCTTTGAAAGAAAAAAGTAGATTAGTGCAAAATCGTAAACTAAAGAAAAACACACCACCTGTGTGTGTGTGTGTGTGTGTGTGTGTGTGTGTGTGTGTGTGTGTGTGTGTGTGTGTGTGTGTGTGTGTGTGTGTGTGTGTGTGTGTGTGTGTGTGTGTGTGTGTGTGTGTGTGTGTGTGTGTGTGTGTGTGTGTGTGTGTGTGTGTGTGTGTGTGTGTGTGTGTGTGTGTGTGCACATTAAAGCAGAAAAAAAATACTATTGGCAAACCCCAAAACTGCCTATGGAACAACCAGAGACGATGTCACACAACCCTATTTCTTCCACTTGTATTTTTGTTGGCCTTTTGCAGCAGCAAGGAGTTGTCTATCCACCAGAGATGCAGTGTAAAACTCTGAGCAAGACTCTTCATAATTGAGAGTGACAATCAGCTCACTCTTAATTAGTTCAACAGAGCATCTGTTCCGCACATCTGACCATTTATTTTTCATCAAAGAAAAGACCCTCTCCACGTACCCAGTAGAGGAAGGGATGCTGAGGACAAAGGACACCACAGCCAGAATGTTTGGAAGGTCAGCTGCCCGGCCCCTGAGAACTGCTACCCACCTCTCAGCTGTTCCCTTCAGCTCCCAATCATCCTTTGACTTTGTGAGGTGATCGAGGAGGCTGTTTGCCGTAACACACTCATCAAAGAGCTCATCCATGGAGAGGTTGAGCCTGCGAATAGAGATGAAACTGGAATTCAGTTCAGTAGCATTATTAAAAACTACTGAGACACTTGTTGAATTCATTTGATAAAATGTTATATTAAAAACAACACATAAAAGCCCCGTGCATTTGTTTGCATTTAAATAAGACATGATTTGTATGATGAGAAGTATTTATGTATAATTTTGTTTTTTATTAATACAAGACAAAAGTGGTGTGCATAATATGCCAGTATAAAGGGAATAAGTACAAAGTGGTACAGTGTGTGAGTTACATACCTGGCAACTAGGTGTAGCTTCTCAATGATCTTTTCCATGTCTTCATATGAGATGTTCCCAGATGTCAGACAGAGTGGCTGCAGGTAAAAGAGCCAGTTTTCCTGAGAGAATGTGAACCACTTCTGCAGATAAGTGATGGCAGTGTTTAAGAAGGCTGTAAACTCTTCCCTGGCAAGGTTAGCTTCAGATGGAATGAGACGCCGAAGCTTTTGTTTGGTGAGGTAGCCATAGAACTGATCATCTCTTCTCTTGATTAGTTTTCTCAGAAAAGAGTCCATGATGGCATATAGGTCAGCAGATGTGGTGGCATCCCTCTCCAGTTTTTTGACCGACTCTTCAAAAAGCATCAGGACATTGTTGCAGAAGAGGAGATACACCTCTGCAAGATCAGCCTCCTCTTCAACCCCAGCTGCATCTTCAGGCAACCTCAGCAACTCTCGCAGCCGCCTTGGACATTCATCACCGAGGCTGATGAAATATGACTTCAGCGCAGTCCAGTTCTCCAACAAGCGGCTGATTGCAGGGTTGAGTGACAGCCATCTGGTCACCACATGGCGCAGAATGTCATGGAACTCTACATCCAGAAACTCACAGAACTCCTTCAGGGTCTCTCTCCTTTTGGCAGAGATGGAAAAGTGACCGTACACCTTCAGGACAATATTTTCCACATCAATTGACAGCTTATCCAAGGCATGTTTCACGGTGTTATGGACCACATGTGCATGGCAGTTGCCACGGAGGATCTCGCTGTTGGACTCCTTCAATTTTGTGAAGACAGAGTTATGGATGCCATAATTGACATTTGCATTGTCTGCACTGAATGCAGACACATGATCCAAAGTTAGACCCATTTTGTCCAGAGAACTTTGGATTGAACTGGCTATCCCTGCAGCAGACTCATCTGCATTTTCAACAAAGTCGATCAGCCTTTTAACAATGCCCTTCTCTGGAGTGAAAAACTGCACAGCCAAGGGAAACATCTTACGATTGCCTCTATTTGAGGCATCAGTTTGTAGAGAAAACTGGAGCGGCTTCACTTCACTCTTCAAATGGCTGAGTACCTCTTCAACTGCCTTTGGTGCCAGGACATCAGTGACCACTGCCTCAGCTTTTGTCTTCCCACACGACATCTTTTTTGCGATTGAGGAGTCACTTAGTGTTTGCAGGGTCAATTTGAATGCACAATCAGATGAGTTATAGCTCAAATTATGTTTGACCGTGTGATAAACATGGGCTACCTCAGCAGCAGTTACCTGTAAAAGAAAAAGAAAATATCACTATACATATAATCATTGTAATATAATATTATATATAATATCAAATACTACCTGATATGTATTACACATGTATATACTAGCTGTTTGAGTGTGTATAGGTTGTATATAGTATGCATTATTTTTTATTATGAACAGAGGTGGGTAGTAATGAGTTACATTTACTTGAGTAGCTTTTTGGAAAAATAGCTACTTTGAAGAGTAGTTTTAATGAAAAATACTTTTTACTTTTACTTAAGTAATATTGTTCTAAAATAAGAATACGGTTGGCTGCTCTACCCACCTCTTGAATACAATATATATATATATATATATATATATATATATATATTCCTTCCC